>NW_007378008.1:46175-172935 GCF_000475195.1 Diaphorina citri | reverse complement strand
ATTTTAAAAATTGCCGCCGGGACAGCTATCTCACGTCGTCCGAGCTCATCTCAGCCCTGTTCATAAACACACCCTGAGCATAAACACACCCTGCAAAGCTTGCGGAATTTTTCATTTTTCATCACGTGGGTATCTACCTAGCATACAAAAAGAAGGAAAGGGAGGGGGAGTACAAAAAAAAAAAAAATGATCAAATATGATCCCTCTGTATGTACTCGTATCATTCGAAAACCACAGAGTTGTACCTACATAGGTAGCTGGTAGGTCATGTATACTTTGTATACCTACAGACCTACATGATGCAAGATGCAGGTACCTAAACAAGTGGTTATGCAAAAATGAGCCATGCTCGACATTGCTTAACTTATCTGATCTTGCAACAAATGGCGCGTTTCAAAAAAGGCTATTTCCGAAGCTGTAGGGGGCACCTATTCCAAACCCAAAGTCATTCTACTCTACAGGTTACGATTTGTATGAACGCCGTGTAACTATTTAAGTATGCAATACGCAAGAAATATAATAGTGGAGATGTCTGATTTTCCTACATTCTTCTCTTGCTTGGTGGTTTGCTTTTTTTCCGGGACATAATATACTTAATCGTACATCATAATATCATAATAATCACCTAAATTTGAAATCGACCTTGCTTTTCATTCACTTTTTTGATGGAAATTGGTTGCCATTTATTCGAAAGGAAGAAAAAAAGAGAGAGAGTTGCGTAGATTTGAATCCTACATGAAGTTTTCTTTCCGAGCGTTCGTTTGAATATTTCGTCAGTACAAATTTCAAGTTCACTGAAACCCTTACCTAATTTTCGTTTTTCCCTTCCGAATTCTTCCCATTCGAAATATTTACGACACACGAGGACATTTTTAGTTGAGAAGAAGGTGAGTTCTTAGTTTTTTTTTTTTTTTTTCATTTATTTATTTCTTGGATCCGATAATTATATCTAATATGTTTCAAGTTCACTATGATTTACCTACTTGGATAGGTATAAGTATTTTGATTTTTTTTTAGCCCTATCGGAAAATTTTTCCATCTTAGTAGTATTTTTTACTGCTTTCTGGAGAAAGCTACATGATTCTCTCAGATCATATGCACCTAAAATAATCATTTTCATCACCAATCTACGAAATCTGATCCAGATATATATTTTATAATAATATTTAAGCATTCCGCGAAAGAGAAAAAGGAGGAAAGAGAGAGAGGGAGAGAGAGAGAGAGAGAGAGAGAGAGAGAGAGAGAGAGAGAGAGAGAGAGAGAGCTATCATGCCAAAACCAAGATTTAAGGTAATATATCAATGTTCGAGACCAGCTGGAGTGACAAGTATTCTGTAAAAGACTGAAAGAGGATCCTTTTTAAGTATTTTAGAGTAGGTGAAAGTAGAAATTCCTATGACAACCATCTACAATAATCTCAATAATAAAGAGACTATGAAAGTTGAAAGTAAAATGAGGGAAAATCGTTTGCTG
Source organism: Diaphorina citri (assembly GCF_000475195.1). NCBI lineage: Eukaryota > Metazoa > Arthropoda > Insecta > Hemiptera > Psyllidae > Diaphorina > Diaphorina citri. Next base: position 171,462 of record NW_007378008.1, on the reverse strand, counting down.
TGTTGTAACACAGCAAACCAATCAAAAGAATCAATCTTCATAACATCTCCATTGTTAAAATGGGTATTACATATTGCTACATTGTAAAATTCAATCGATATAACTGAAGTCGAAAATAGCCTCATTATTTCCTTTAAGATGAAACCAAGCCACAAGGAAACAATTCAAACAACACAAAGTGATTTTCTTGCAACTGACAGCAACAAAAGAGGACACATATTAATTGGTCAGGACGGTTAGAAACACTGGACCTTTTCCTGTGATATTTTTAAAACCTTTGTGTTGGTCAGAACTTTACAAATTAGTTTTAAAACCTTTTTTAGGATTTTTTCAAGCATTGTTTCTCCTCCTTTCTTTCCGCTTGTCTAAAATCTATACAAACTTTTTTAATTTCCTTTTTAAATTGTTCTTTTTCTCCTCCTTCCTATGTTTTAGTCTAATACTGTCCATTTTCTTCCCGGCTGTTGTGACGTTTATCCTAATTAGTTTTGGTCCGTAGGGCACAGTCCCCCTCCTCTTTTTTTTAATTTCAGAGTCTTTAAACTCAGATTAGCAAATTTTGATAACACGGGACAGTGATTTATGACTCGACTATTTTTTGTTTACAGATATGCACAGCTGTTACTTGCTTGCTTCGAAAATAAAAGTTCAGATTTAGCACATTTGTCATCAGGAATTTAACAAGCTCTGTATGTGTGTGAGTGACAGGTAAGATTTTTAACCACACTCGTAATAATGGCCTCTGATAACGGAAGGTCAACACATTCACTTCCAGATGTCGACATTGCAGGGACGTTGCTTTTGAATTTCAGTCGTCATCGCCATTCGTCATGCTGCGCCGCGCTGTAAATGTACGGATAAATATTGACTTATTTTTGCGATACGATTTATGACATTCACTCAATACCAAAAATTAAATGGTTTTCCCACACCCAAAAAGTTTTTCTACACCAGGTAAGCAAGAGAATGAAGGTTTAATTCCAGTCGAAGAGTAAAATTTTATTTTAAGTGTACCTACTTTGCTATTTCTTTTATCTTTATTTATCCCTCGAAGTTCAATCTTCGAATTCCTATCAGGCAGATTTTGTCCAATCTCTTTTTGGATTTTCCTCCTTGTTTGTTTTTGAATATCATACAGTTGATCTGAGTCTTCACGATAGTATTTTGTTTGTTATAGCTGGCACTCAAATCCAGCTTTATTAATTTGGCTTCATACTTTTTCTGCTATAGCTGCCACTTGAGTAACTAAAATTTTCTGATACCAAGAGCACTTATAGGATCACGCATGCAAAATGTGATGGTAAACAAATCATTAGGGCTCTGAATAGGCCTTTAAAACCCTTATCCACGAATTGATCAGATTTAGATAATCATAGGTAAATTGAGCAAATACCTACTAATATAAATAAAAAGTTGGAAGAAGAAATAAAGGGAGTAAAAAAAAACTAGGTAATTTAATTACAAGTAAGTAGGTATGTACTAATTTAATTACAAGTAAGTAGGTATGTACTAATTTAATTACAAGTAGGTACTCAGATTTAGATAATCATAGGTAAATTGAGCAAATACCTACTAATATAAATAAAAAGTTGGAAGAAGAAATAAAGGGAGTAAAAAAAACCTAGGTAATTTAATTACAAGTAAGTAGGTATGTACTAATTTAATTACAAGTAAGTAGGTATGTACTAAGGAACCTACGTAAAAAAGTAAAAACTGAATGTAGGTATATTAATGCAGGTATCCATAGAAAACATGACCTAAAAATGCTTTTGTTGAAGAAAAAATGAACATCAACATAATGAAAAAGACGGAAAAGAAAAAGTAGCACCAAAGAAAAGGCAAAGGGAGCTTGAATTTGAAAAGATACAAAGAGGTTCATTTTCAAATGTGCATATGGAAGAAAGTGTCAAAACGACTTGTGTTCTGAAGACGGAAAAGAAAAAGTAGCACCAAAGAAAAGGCAAAGGGAGCTTGAATTTGAAAAGATACAAAGAGGTTCATTTTCAAATGTGCAATGTGCATATGGAAGAAAGTGTCAAAACGACTTGTGTTCTAATAGGATCACGCATGCAAAATGTGATGGTAAACAAATCATTAGGGCTCTGAATAGGCCTTTAAAACCCTTATCCACGAATTGAAGAATTGTATCCTCTCAGCTTTCTTTTTGGAGTGTGGTATAAAGTAAACATCGTAAGGAAGTAAACATTGGGAAGCTCACCCTTAAAGATTTAAACCTTTAGCTCCTCTCCAGATATCATTTTAATAATAAAAGCTATTGCCTACAACGTATAGTTACAGGTAGGCTCTTCAGTAGAAGATAACTACTATACTTAGGTACTAGAGATTATGATTATCGGCGCTCTGGAGCCGTTCTCTATCACGTCCTTAATATTTTTACCTCAATTATTGAGCTTAGGAATGTGATGAAACTCTCTAATTAATTACAGCAACCTTTATTATAACCTTATTTGAATAAGAAAGGGATAGAGAGAGAAGAAGAATGGATTGAAAAGTGAAAGCATCATCGGATTCCTGTTTTTTCGATGTACGTGTACGTATGTAGAAAGAAGGGAGAAACGCGCGAGAAATCAGGGAGAAAGTGTAATGAAGGGAGAAAAAAAGGGAGAGATTGGTTCGTGTTTGAGCGCTCATGAAGGCTCTGTGTTAAGTTACCACATCATTTTCCACACGCCAAGAAAGGCCGAGAATGGCCTATCTCAGCCCAGTACATAAAGATTAGGTTACAGTATTCAAGGCATACTCAGGCAGGGGGCCACAAAGTGAGTAATGTGAGTATAAACTCGGTTTAAGTTTAACTCTCGGATTTAGCAATCTGATTGGTTGATTTTTAAAAATTCCAAAAATTTCAGCCAGAATGCTTAAACCGAGATTAAAATTAAACTTGGGCCCTGCATAGATCTACCTGTACATATATTAGGTAGGTACATATGTACCTACATGCTTTTATTGTGTCCCTCTCAAATAAAAATGGCTGAATGTGTGATCTAATGATCTTTAAATACCTACTTGTGTAGATGATATTTCAATATACTTAGGTATCTACCTATGATGTTGTAAGTTCGAATATGATTTTAGCCCTATCGGAAAATTTTTCCATCTTAGTAGTATTTTTTACTGCTTTCTGGTGAAAGCTACATGATTCTTTCAGATCATAATAGGCACCTAAGATAGTCATTTTTATCACCAATCTACGAAATCTGATCCAGATATATATTTTATAATAATTTAAGCATTCCGCGAAGTTGTTGTATAACTCAACTTTATCTTGGTATACAATTAATTATTTATTTAGCATTCTCTATAGTACTCTATACAAAGGTTACGTACCGAGTAGTAATTTTATTCTAACTAGTTTTGCAGTAATAGATGTAACTTCCTTTGATGTTATAACCAAGGTTAGCGTGGGATTGTTGGGCATTTTTTCTAACCCTCTGTCCCGGCGGCAATTTTTAAAATTTATTTTATATTTATTTTTATTTGCTTTGTAATTCGCTTGTTTGTAATATCTAATTTAAATGAAAAGTATAATATAAACGTGCAAACTAGAGATAGAAAGTAGATTTTTAAAATTTATTTTATATTTATTTTTATTTGCTTTGTAATTCGCTTGTTTGTAATATCTAATTTAAATGAAAAGTATAATATAATCGTGCAAACTAGAGATAGAAAGTAGGTAAAAAATGAATTCAGATTGTACGTCTATAGTACTCTATACAAAGGTTACGTACCGAGTAGTAATTTTATTCTAACTAGTTTTGCAGTAATAGATGTAACTTCCTTTGATGTAGGTAAAGTCCTAATTGTAAAGAAATAAGAAAGTGGAAGAGAAAGAAAGAGTGGTAAAGAGGAAGAGAAGGAAATAAAGAAAAGAGAAAAGGAGAGAAAATGTATTCCAGAACGTCTTTCAAAAGTTAATCACTTAAAATATTTCATGAACCATACAAATAACTTTAGGTTACGTAGGTACTACATAGTCAAAGAAGATGTACTGCAACCTTGTGCAAAGTTAAGATGAAAATACCCCGTAGCTGTTTCACGTTAACAAGGTTGTGCATCGTAGCTGGATAATAACCTCTGTTTTAGGAGCACATTGGTTAAAATGCTTGACTGTGAAGCTGAAGACACGGGTTTGAACCTCAACCAAGGAATTTCATCCTTATTGGTTGTGGCGTTTTATATTTTAATCGAAAAAAAAAATATATCGCAAATACCAGAGGTCCAATGGTTAGGTGTTCTGACAATACTGAAGGTGTTACCTCTCTATTCCTACAGCTAAAAGCCCTCAACTTGTTCAACCTAATATACACCTAGGCAAATTAGGGGTATTATCGGGGCGAACGACCTACCGCCTTAAAAAATGGTAGGACTGAGGTATTTTCTACATAGAATAGAAAATATCTCAGACAGTGATCTCGTATTATGATTAGATTACCTTTCACAAGGCTTATTATAATTTCGTATGAGAGCATAATATGATCCCACTCTTATTTTGTTAAGTTTGAAATCGGTACAAAGGGAAGCCTTAAAAGATGTCTTTTTCTAATTTTATGTTTTTATGAGTGTACAGTACATCAAAGTCTACGAAATTTCTCATTTTCCTTATCATGAGTCTTAGAGATGATAGCTGAATGAAACTTTCATGGGAGAAAACTTCTTCAAATTGAATGGAGGAGTTGCAAATGGGTAAAAATTATAAATAAATGGTCGGTTCCTATGTAAAAAGTTGGGAAAAATCCAAATCTGAGGTCAAAACTCCGAAAAAACAACTGTAAAAGGTCGAAAATTCAATTTTTATAATGAAAAAGTTCAAAGATTTGTGACGTCAGACTTAACGCAGTTGCTATTTTTGTCCGCTAGGTAGCGCCACTATGCAAGCACGCTAGCGGCGGAGCAGAAAGAACTGCGCCGAAACGTATGCGCACAAACACATTAATGCGTTGCCTGCAAGGGAGCTTTTCTCGGGACATTTGATGTGACGTCATCGCCTACGGGAGGGTATGCCGTGACGTCAAAGTTTACGATTTGCCGGTATTTTTTAAATCGATTTATCTCGGGATCTAGAAGTCGTAGAAGAAAAAGGAAAATTCCGTTGGTCCTCATTTTTCCTGCTCTATGACTTTGAAACATCACCCAAGTAAGCGCAACTGATCTATTGCACTCTGCCTCGTGACTATGATCAAGTGGTCAAATAACTAATCATTAATCATGGGTTAATAAGTTAATATTGAACGAATTGATTAGGAAATAGAAGCACATAATAAAGGTAATAATATTTAGCTATACATAATATGTAGGTACGTACCTACATTGTACATTGGTGCTTACTTAGATTAAATTGGCGCTAGGTATTAATAGATCAGTTGCGCTTACTTGGGTGGTGTTTCAAAGTCATAGAGCAGGAAAAATGAGGACCAACGGAATTTTCCTTTTTCTTCTACGACTTATAGATCCCGAGATAAATCGATTTAAAAATACCGGCAAATCGTAAACTTTGACGTCACGGCATACGCTCCCGTAGGCGATGACGTCACATCAAATGTCCCGAGCAAAGCTCCCTTGCAGGTAACGCATTAATGTGTTTGTGCGCATACGTTTCTGCGCAGTTCTGCTCCGCCGCTAGCGTGCTGCGTTAAGTCTGACGTCACAAATCTTTGAACTTTTTCATTATAAAAATTGAATTTTCGACCTTTTACTGTTGTTTTTTCGGAGTTTTGACCTCAGATTTGGATTTTTCCCAACTTTTTACATTGGAATCGACCATTTATTTATAATTTTTACCCACTTGCAACTCCTCCATTGTATCCTCTCAGCTTTCTTTTTGGAGTGTGGTTAAAGTAAACATCGTAAGGAAGTAAACATTGGGAAGCTCACCCTTAAAGGTTTAAACCTTTAGCTCCTCTCCAGATATCATTTTAATAATAAACGCTATTGCCTACAACGCATAGTTACAGGTAGGCTCTTCAGTAGAAGATAACTACTATAATACCTACTTAGGTACTAGAGATTATGATTATCGGCGCTCTGGAGCCGTTCTCTATCACGTCCCTAATATTTTTACCTCAATTATTGAACTTAGGAATGTGATGAAACTCTCTAATTAATTAAAGCAACCTTTATTATAACCTTATTTGAATAAGAAAGGGATAGAGAGAGAAGAAGAATGGATTGAAAAGTGAAAGCATCATCGGTTTCCTGTTTTTTCGATGTACGTGTACGTATGTAGAAAGAAGGGAGAAACGCGCGAGAAATCAGGGAGAAAGTGAAATGAAGGGAGAAAAAAAGGGAGAGATTGGTTCGTGTTTGAGATTGTGTTCTAGGATGTATTCAAGCAAAACTTTTGTGGCAAGCAATCTATCTACTTACATATGTACCTATACTCCCTCTTTTGCACTAAAGATAAAGAAGGTAATACAATCGAATGCGAAAAAATCCTCACAGTTTGCTCTTCCCTTCCTTTATTCTGACAGCCTTTTCTGACCGTTGTAAAATATTTTTAAACTTAATCTAGTACTAAAGAAAAGATCAAGTTGTCTTTGGTTGTCTAGTTGGCTCTACTTTTAATGGCAAGATTGCTGCCATTGAAAGAGTTCTAAAGCCAAGTTGTCCCAAATTTCATGCTTGTGACTGTACAAAAACTTCAGTTTCATTCATTTATGCAGGGTTAAAACCACAAGCCTCAACATGTTGGGGCAAAGGATGAAAAGTATATTTATTTATCAACATGACATTATTTTTTACTTTAGGTAACCTTTGAGGTAAGCTAATAAAAAAGTAATACTAGTTGTCCCTCCAGGTTTAGAAAATACTACGAGCACATGACAGAGGGTTGCAAATTTCACTAAACAATGTCTATGTTACAGACATAGAATAGAATAGTTAAAAAAATGTAAAGTTGTACGTACATATTTTGCTTACATAGGTATTTTGTATAAAGCTACTAGTATTTTTGTACCTAGTGTGATTCCGTATTTTGGTGGAGGATTACACCCTAGTTTACTTTCAATGAAGCTATGGTGAAGTAGGTACTTAATGAGACCACTGAATAGAAAAGTTATGAAACTTTTACAAAAGTTACTTGGCTAGTCAGTACAATACCATATATAAATTTGAAAAGTACAAGTTCTACCTAATTGTTGAAACTAGAAATGGTCAATTCCCAGTTTGATCAGTAGGTCACTTCTTGTGATCTATACCATAGGCTGGAGACTCCGTAGAGGATGTGACCCATAAACGGCACGTAATTCGATTTACTAAAACTTTCATCTATTTTGTTCTCCCTAAAGTATCAATTTACACGTACATTATCCCCTACTGATTCGATTCAAACCGGAGGAAATACCTAGGTAGTCTGGTCATCTAAGTAAAAAAACTGTTTGGAAAAAAATTCAAACTTCCAGATGCATCAGGAGGTGTCAGAATCTTACAAGAAAACTTCATTTTCATCTACGATTTTTTTTTCAACTTTATTGTCCATTCAATTTAGTTTTATTTCTATCTTCCTTCTTTCTTGTGCTCTTCTTTAGCTGCCAAACTTTATCCAAGTTTTAAGTGATTTTCTTTTCAATTTACTTATTACTGAGTTCCTGTCATCACAGGATAGATTTCAGAGCATTATTTACATTGTTGTGAGAAAACCTGCTCTTCTTTAGCTGCCAAACTTTATCCAAGTTTTAAGTGATTTTCTTTTCAATTTACTTATTACTGAGTTCCTGTCATCACAGGATGGATTTCAGAGCATTATTTACATTGTTGTGAGAAAACTCAGAATAGAAAAAACGATTGAAACCTAGACTCGGACCCTGGTACTATTTATTAACCATTGTCAGCTATTTTCTTTCTAAAAACATTGTCACTATTTTTTATAAATAGAGCATAAAAGATAAATAATGAAACTGACTAGCTAACTATTGTTATGGTATTGTGCATTTTCTAGACAAAAAAAAGTAAAATTTTGTTGACGTTTTTCTCTTCTTCAAAACAGAATGTCTAATTACATCATTTTGAACATAATGGAGGGAAAAAAAGTGAAAATAGGAAACAAAATAAATGCTTTACATAAAACAATAACTAAAGAGATGAAAATAAACCTGGTAAGTTTCATGTAACATTCGGGTATGATGAAGTAGGTACATACATATCTTTCAATTCCCTCATTCCCTAGACATTGTATTTTTTGATGGTTGTGATTATTTTGCTTGCAGATCAGACATTTATATAAAATTAGATTATGAATACCCATTTACAAGCATAATATATTTTTAAATACGCCACTACTTTTCACTCATAATCAGTAAAAAATATAATTTTTATTTCTTTAGCAAAATGATTCATTACTTTTTTTTCCTTGGGAAATTTCCTTTTATCATTTTCATAGTTTTTTTTCCTTTGACGTAGCTACCTACCTACTACCTAAAAAAAAATTTTTTCGTCTTGAATGGTATAGGTATTTAGGTATTGTATTATAGATATACGTATAGCTCCAGGTGGTCTTTTTTATATTAAAAGAAATGAAAAGAAGGAGAAGAAGAAAAACAAACAGATTAAAGCACAAAATTATTAATGCATTCAATCGATTTCTACTGAAATCACCTATAGGTCTAGATTTTTGGGGTACACTCAGGATCTCGAGACTAAGAATTTAGTAATATGTATGTATAAAAAGAAAGTAATAAAATTGATGGGAATTGCACAATAGACACTGAACATTGTGGCACTCTCACTGAATGTGGCACCCCACCCACCTTAAGTTTGACTTTATTTAAAATTTCCTGATCCTTAAGGACGTGGTTAAACTAGAAACCCTGTGATATTAAGAATGCCAGACCTTATTATAAATAAAAACCTAACTTCGAGGTGAGTAAAATAGGGCACGAAAGATTTAGTGCCATGGCTTTGGTCCAATAGCTGTCCGACCCTAATGTTTAGTGAACTATTCAAGTTTTACAGTGAACCATAAATTTCCAAGTGAAAAAGTTTTGCATATCACCAAATATTTATTTAAAATAGGTGCATATAAATAAAATTATTATTAAAATTATAATATTTAAACACTGTAAATATTAAATAACTTATGTACATTAGAATAATAATTATGTGTGTGTGCATTATATTTTGTATTTTCTCTGACTTTACGTAACAATTCGATCGAATTTCAGGGCCTTGTAGATACCTCTTCTTTGTCAAATTATAGAGAAAAAAAAGAGGAAAAAAATATGGACTCAGAATTTTTTCTCTCTCTGAAAACAGTTATTCAGAAATTTAATTTGAGCAAACACAATAGGAATTGGCCTTTTGTTTCATAAGAAGAATAAAGAACGAGAGTATCATGAAATATTATTTTTTCATTGAATTTCCTTGAAACAGTCTTAACTCTTTTGATTTTTTTTTTTTTAGTGAACGAAGTGCCCTTTTCTTTATTTAATTTAAGACAAATAATAAATGAAGAAGTATATAAATAAGTACATAATTAAATATCAACAATGTAGGTTCAACAATACCTACATCGAAAGAAATAAATCTCTTTTCAAGGAAAAAAATAGGTATAATAATGAAGCTCATTGGTGGTTGTAATATGCATTGCATTTTGTTGTAAGTTGAACCCTATTCATGTTTTAAAAAGGTTAAGTAAGTACACACAATCCATTCCTTAAAGAGTTTGCCTTACATAACAATTTGAGCAATACCAGGAAAAATAATAATTTTTACCGTACGGATTTCTACATACCCACAAGCACGTAACAGAAACTTAAAAGCACTAGCTGTGTACCTACTTTATATACATATAGAAAAACAACATTTTTTTTTTCAAGTGTCCCTTCATTATTTACCACCAAGCTTAACGTAAAACCTCTCGGAAAACATCTACATACCCACAAGCACGTAACAGAAACTTAAAAGCACTAGCTGTGTACCTACTTTATATACATATAGAAAAACAACATTTTTTTTCAAGTGTCCCTTCATTATTTACCACCAAGCTTAACGTAAAACCTCTCGGAACTCAAAAGGGATTCTCATTTCCCGCGAGTGATATCGTGTGCAGATTTCCTTTCAAAAAATGGAAAAGGACAACAGTGGTGTGGAAAATAAAACCCATCCATGTGAACGTAATGATAATTTATGTAAGTATGTAGGTGCAGATTTCCTTTCAAAAAATGGAAAAGGACAACAGTGGTGTGGAAAATAAAACCCATCCATGTGAACGTAATGATAATTTATGTATGTACATTATGATATTCACGAATATATAAACCAAGACTACCAACTGTGCAGCAGCGCAGAGTTCTGAAACATTAGGGAAAGTTTCGATACGATTTCTCCCCTCTCTTCTTTTTCTTTTGATTTTTTCGTCGTCAAAAAAGCATCACGACAAACTTTTTTTTCGTCACCAATTTTTTCCGAGCAAAGTTTCGTACGCCGTAATCCGAGGTATCTGATTTCTCCCCTCTCTTCTTTTTCTTTTGATTTTTTCGTCGTCAAAAAAGCATCACGACAAACTTTTTTTTCGTCACCAATTTTTTCCGTGCAAAGTTTCGTAGGTACGCCGTAATCCGAGGTATCTCATCATCATCAGCAGTCTCATGTACAAAGTTGAACTTTTACAAGAGTTTTTACATTTTATTACCAGGTGAGTGGTGGCTGGGGAACTCCATTTACTAAAAAAAAGACAGTAATAAAACGTAACGAAACCGGGAAATGTGGATAATGAATTCATGATCCAAACCCACAACCAAGTTTAGCTCATGCATTCTCATACCCAAATTAAAAGTTAAAATACAAACCATCGGAGTACAAAAAAGCAGGTACAAAGGACTCTTGTGTATTAGGATGCATCTCTTTTTACAGAGAGCTCATACGGTGACAAAAATAACTAGAAATTAATTTAGGGAGAGAAGAGCCACCTTGCCAAAGTTTCCTGGATTCCGTATTTTCTCATTTACATATTTTTCTCCCTTACAGGTGTACCATACAAAGTTTCACACATTTTTACCCTCACCATTTGGTAAGTACCTACCGGATTCAAATTCATGAATCACCTACTCTCTCTCTCTCTTTCTCCTAAAAAGAAATCTAAACCTACCTGTCCTGTTTAAAGTTCAGTTTATTGATTATAAAGCTTCAAAATTTATATGTACCTGAAGTTGAGCAATTCCCATCATGGCTTATTAAAGGAGGGCCGTATATTAGTTACATCATTTGCTACCACCTTTTGTAAAGAGCTTAGTGGATGTGCTATGTTCACGTGTCTAAAATGTTCGGATTAGAACGGTTGAAAATATTCCATTTCAATCTCTCATTATGCTAATTAGTAACACACAATTTTCTTCCTCAGAACATTTTCGTATATGTATGAATAAGAAACAGTTGGGTACTTTGTATAAGTACATAATTATATATAGGTACAACCGCATACCTTGTATGTATAATTATGTAAAGGTACTGACATAATTATAAGTAGGCATACATAGGTATTTAAACCTAAGTAATGAACATAATGATGCAAGATAGGTACGATACACAAATAGACTGGGAGTCTGAGAAAGAAATGAAGAAAGAACTGATGTAGGGAAGGAAAAGGCAATAAGCATAGTAACATCATTTGGTAAGGTTTGGTGAGTTTGGGTTATTTCTGAGTGAAAAACACCATAGTAATATATTTGGGGAAGTTTTAGTAAGTTTTAGTAAGTTCGGGTCGTTTCCGAGTGAAAAATACCATAGTAACATCATTATGTAAGTTTTAATAAGTTCGGGTCATTCCCGAGTTTAAAATACCATAGTAACATTATTGCGTAAGATTTGGTAAGTTCCGATAATTTCCGTGTGAAAAATGCCATAGTGGGGAACTCCATTTACTAAAAAAAAGACAGTAATAAAACGTAACGAAACCGGGAAATGTGGATAATGAATTCATGATCCAAACCCACATCCAAGTTTAGCTCATGCATTCTCATAGGTACCCAAATTAAAAGTTAAAATACAAACCATCGGAGTACAAAAAATCAGGTACAAAGGACTCTTGTGTATTAGGATGCATCTCTTTCTACAGAGAGCTCATACGGTGACAAAAATAACTAGAAATTAATTTAGGGAGAGAAGAGCCACCTTGCCAAAGTTTCCTGGATTCCGTATTTTCTCATTTACATATTTTTCTCCCTTACAGGTTTACCATACAAAGTTTCACACATTTTTACCCTCACCATTTGGTAACTACCTACCGGATTCAAATTCATGAATCACCTACTCTCTCTCTCTCTTTCTCCTAAAAAGAAATCTAAACCTACCTGTCCTGTTTAAAGTTCAGTTTATTGATTATAAAGCTTCAAAATTTATATGTACCTGAAGTTGAGCAATTCCCATCATGGCTTATTAAAGGAGGGCCGTATATTAGTTACATCATTTGCTACCACCTTTTGTAAAGAGCTTAGTGGATGTGCTATGTTCACGTGTCTAAAATGTTCGGATTAGAACGGTTGAAAATATTCCATTTCAATCTCTCATTATGCTAATTAGTAACACACAATTTTCTTCCTCAGAACATTTTCGTATATGAATAAGAAACAGTGGGTACTTTGTATAAGTACATAATTATATATAGGTACAACCACATACCTTGTATGTATAATTATGTAAAGGTACTGACATAATTATAAGTAGGCATACATAGGTATTTATACCTAAGTAATGAACATAATGATGCAAGGTAGGTACGATACACAAATAGACTGGGAGTCTGAGAAAGAAATGAAGAAAGAACTGATGTAGGGAAGGACGGAAGGAAGAAAGTAACTGAGGAAGGAATAAGGAAAGAGAGAGAAAGAGAGAAATAGTTTTCCTTTTCCATTCCCTTCTGGGACAGTCCAGGTACAGGAAATGCCACAAAAGCCACCAGATATAAACCTGGAAATAAACCACATACACAAAGCCCGGGATTAAACTCATAAGCTGATTTGGGAAATAGAACAAAAACACCACAGCATACGAGAGACTGCACAACACTTTAGCAGCTACCTTTGTATTGACCACAAGGATAAAATTGGAAAAACATAGAATGATCAAATTCAGAGGGATTAGGGGAGATGCTTTAACAAGAGTTTATAGAGGTCGCACAGTTTTATAATAGAGCTTAATTATCGAGATCACCTATCATTATGTTTGTCACCTACCTTGGTAAATAGGGGTTAAGACGCTGGTCTCATAAATAAAATTAGACTCCATCCCAAGCGAGCTAAAAATTTTCAATTTTCTTTTTATTAAGAATCAGACTACCTAAATAATATTTGGTATTAAAGGAATAAAATACTCTGCAAAAAACTCTAGAAAATGTAAATGCTTGAAAAATAAGTAACGAAAAATAACCGAGATATTGAAGATCAAGCATAAATTATTTCAACAAACGTAAGGAATGCTCAATTTTTTCTGTAATTTTTTTTATCAATATCTATTGTACCGAAACAAAACCCATTCAATTGATGCATATTATAATATAGCCAATATTCTAATCACATAAAAAAAGTAATTATTCCAGTTCTACTTTTTACTATCCATCAAACCGATAGATATCTAATAATGTCAGTCATTAGTCATTACTCACAGCTATCAAATATCAATGATGAATGTAAATATTACATTATGATTTAAACTCAAGTTTTATGTATACATTTTTAATATATTGGTTTTTCAATGTACATTTATTACTATACTTTGTTTATGAGCATATAACTCAAGTTTTATGTATACATTTTTAATATATTGGTTTTTCAATGTACATTTATTACTATACTTTGTTTATGAGCATATTTTTTTTTAGGTATAATATCTTGTAGTTGTAGAGATATAATCTCTTGTAGTTTTCGCATGCCTTGAATAAAACTACAAAACCAAAGTCCTTGTTAGGAATATGATTTGATTCATAACCACAATAAATAAATATTTTGGAGCTGTAAAAAAGGTTCTTTTTTTATTAGGAACCAAATATTTCTCAAGAGTTGACTACACTCACTTGTTTTGGGTGAGAAGCTTTTTGTGTTCTTGATGGAACATTACTTTCCTCTATAAAGATAGCGTTAAAAGTTTCCAGCAAAAACAATAACCTAATGGGAGCGTTGTCTCGTTAAAAGGCAGTTGAAGAGTTTATTTAGCAGAAACTTTATTTTTGCCTTTTTCTAAGAGAAGCAAAAGATACTCAAGGAGGTAATTTATCAAGTGCAGAAACATGAGGGGATCTGCACTTGAACTCTTCAGTACTCATAATGTTATTTTCACTTGTTCCTTCGACCAAAAGATTTTCAGATTTATTGGCGAATCCTTTTCTAAATCTTCTGTGGAAGACAAAACAAAGTCCAAACTTTTACCTTACCCTTTTCTCAAAGATTCCCTTGTTTTTCTGTTTGAAAACTTTTATAAGGATCTCATTTTGCTTGTTGTGATCTCAGCTTGGTGATATTTTAATTCAGTAGTGAATGCGTTGTTCCTCAAAGATTTTTTTTTTACTTTCTTTTTTTTTTTAACTATCAAAAGAAATCTATTTGAATCTGAATTTGAGAAAGCAAGGCAAGAAATAAAAGTTCAATAAGGCATCAAAATGCTCAGAGTCCTTAGGCCACATTCTTAATCCGTCATGACTCCTATTATTATTCTTTCTCCATTTCTCCATTTTTCTCTTTTTCCCTTGAGAAAAGTTTTCCCTCCGATTCATTTATTTATTTTTCATAGAAGGATTTTCTAAAGAATGGAAAAAGGCTTGTAAAGTTGTAACCAATACTCCCACATACATGACGGAATGAAAATATCAGACTTGAATATGAAATTCCTCCAATATATTATGTTCCCTTTCATTCATATGTCAAATATATGTACATATTTCTAGCAATTTAAAACCATAAAAATATGGTTCATTGTAAAAAAGGGTAAAAAAGAAACAATTTAATTAATAAAGTAATAAAATTATTTTGATTTTATATTCAACCTTACCAAGAAGAGGGTTATTCTTTTTTTTTTCCAAGAGAATGTGGAAAATCATCAACTACGTTCTTCATGGGAGTAAAAATAGGACGTGCCATTATTATACAATGAACTAGGGTGCCAAACTCAATGCTTTTTTTTGTTAGAAAAGTCAATTTTCGTTTGCTTTCTCTTTTGGAGAAATATGGAGAAACGTGACTTTCAGTTTTAGAGAAATGAGAAATATGAAAGGAGAAGCAATCGCACCATTTCACATAGATAGGAGAAATATGGAGAAACGTGACTTTCAGTTTTAGAGAAATGAGAAATATGAAAGGAGAAGCAATCGCACCATTTCACATAGATATCAGACAATAAGTCAAATGTCAAGAAGACCTTTTTTTCCGTTCGATTTCGATTATTTTATCATCACTTCTTTTTTTAGTGATACCTACCTATATTTTTCAGAATTTTATTCTGCTTCTCCTTTATAATATTTTGGTACGTTGGTAGGTACAATGGAAGATGAAATATAAATGATGTCATGGACATTCTCTGTGACAAAATGCATTGTATATTGTAAGTAAGTGATGCTGAAAGGAAGAAAATAGAGGATAGTGCTATATTGCACTATCCTCTGAGTATCCAAATAAACTCTAAAAGATATAGGTAGGGAGAAATTTCGTTTGTTAATATTATACGATTCACTAGCGTGTTGAAACTATTGTGAAAACTGATGCCCTTTGCTATAATTACATATTTTTAATTTTTCTTTATATTATTTTTTCCATCTTACTAATTTTTATTTTCTTTGTCAGGGTTCAAATTTTAGGTTCATAAAAATTGTATACCCCTGAGCTCTAGGTTGTTAAAGAGTAGGGTTCAGAAAGGCCCTCTGAATTCAGTCCCTGATATTCCAAGTTTTCTGGTAGCCCAAGCTCCTTTTTCTTAAATAAACAAAACATTTTTGTATTTTTTCTTTTCCTTATTCTCTTGATCTATCTGTTGGATTACATTGTTCTGAGGTCTCTCCTCCCCTTTCCTTGTTACTTTCTTTTTACTTCTCCCTCTTTTTTGTCTTCCACCTCTCTTTAATCTTTCTCTCCCTTACCTTCTTCTATTTATTTTTAATCTCTCTCTCCCTCTCTTCTCCCATCATATGTCATACCTTTTGTGGTTTTCTTTGTTGGGATTGTGTAGGTATTCCCGAGTAGAAGCTTCAAGCGTGTCAACTTGTTTCAATCCAATATGACCAGTGGTTATTGGATACGACAATTTCCTAGAAAGCACTGATAACAAAGCCATGTCCAGTCTCGTTTTTGTATCTATTTTTTCCTCTTTTCGTTATTTTTTTTCTAATCTCTTTTCTCTAGTTCTCAACCTTACTTTTCCCAAGCTCACCACAGGTCCCTTTATTAACTGTGTTATATTTAATAGCTCAGTGGTAAAGTGGTTAGCGCATATTTCGGGTTGATGGTTCATGTTCCAGTCATGACAAATTTGTCGAATAATCCCATAAGTCTCACGTTGACATCTTTCGTGCGTTTTTCAAGACTACATTTGCAGAATGCAGAGAAGTCAACATCAATTACAACAATGAGTTATAAGCCTATTGGGACCAATAAAATTAAACTGATACTCCAATAAAATGGAGCTCTAATGAAAAAAATCTCTCTAGCTATGAATTTCCAATCTGTCTCTATTCGCGTCATGATAAAAGCTTTCCTCTCCGGTTGTGCACTTGTATTTTAATAGAATTATTTACTGTGTAAATGAGAGGGTGAGAGAAAGAAAGAGAGGGAAAGAGGGAGAGAGAGAGAAAGAAAGAGAGAGAGAGAGAGAGAGAGAGAAAGAAGGACGGTTGTGCACTTGTATTTTAATAGAATTATTTACTGTGTAAATGAGAGGGTGAGAGAAAGAAAGAGAGGGAAAGAGGGAGAGAGAGAAAGAAAGAAAGAGAGAGAGAGAGAAAGAAGGAGAGAGAGTGAAAGAAGAGCTGAGAGATTTGTTTAATTGCTCAATAATTCAACCTCTATCCCTCTTCTCTTTCTTTCTATCTCTTTTTGAGAGAGGATTTTCTGGAAAATTCGCAAAGAGGAGAAAGGGAAATTCTATAGTAGAGGGTTTATGATGGATTTTCCAGTACGTTTGAATGATAGAGAATACTGTAGACGTCAACTATGCCATCTGGAAATCATTTAGTCAGTTCTCATTTTTGCTCTCCTGGAAAGTGATTTTTCTTATGTCTTCATTATTGTGTTGAGGTACTTAATTCATACTAATTTTATATTATGTAAGTGTATCGTAATATACTTTAGGTGCATAGGTTTTTATTTCTTCACAACGGGATACCTAGAGTATCTATGTAGTTAATTTTATTGTAGCATTTGCAGAATAATAACGAAATGGTTTGTATTTCAATGTTTATCGTTTAATATTTCATTTTAAAAGTAATGTGTGAACTCGAAGGTACATAGGTACTGATTTTCTCTAATCACGATCGAATAAACTACGGGCTAAAAAATTCCCGGAGGGACGGACCCAGCTTGTTTTATATTATGTAAGTGTATCGTAACATACTTTAGGTGCATAGGTTTTTATTTCTTCACAATGGGATACCTAGACCTAGAGTATCTATGTAGTTAATTGTAGCATTTGCAGAATAATAACAAAATGGTTTGTATTTCAATGTTTATCGTTTAATATTTCCTTTTTAAAGTAATTTGTGAACTTGAAGTTGTTATATTTTCATTATTTTTTCGTCACCCAGTACCCCAGTAATTTCTTGTTTCAGTTTTAATGCTGTGAGCATTTAATTTAATGACAAATGCCAGCTGTTGCGTTTCATTATTTTTGATGTTTGGTTCTGACAGTTTTATTAAGAATTAATCATTAAAGTTTGACCCTTTTTTTTGTCGGTTAACCAATCATCTCTCTGTTTATTTCTCTCTCATCATCTCATCTCACTTTCCCATTTAAGTTGTCTTTTTCCACCGGTCTTTGGAGAACTCTTTCTCTAATTTTTTTCTCCTGTGGTATTATTATTATATATATATATAAAAAAATCCTCAGAGCATGTCTGTGGTACTAACGAGTACATTTTTTCGTTTATCTCTTGTGAGACTACAACTCGCGAATGGACTTTGATAAAATTTGTTAAGGTTCAAATTGTTGTCAAATGTGTTTTGTTGCCTACATATACGAGTAGGTACACATTTGTTAAAAAAAAGCCCTGTCGCGTATAATATCTCTAGTAGCGCGGTCAAACTTTCTTGACTTGGCGGGGCGGAGCGCTACCGCGCTCCTTAATAAATACGAGAAACCTAAGCTGTGTATGTAGTATTGTAGTAGGGATACCCAAGGCTTACAGTTTGATATTACCCAAAGAGATTACTACCTGATACAACAGGATTAGGTTTATCACAAAGACCTCTAAAGAGTTTGGAATTTTTTTCTTTTTAACAATATCAATTACCCACAATAGATATGTAGGTACATAGAAAGTCGTGAAATGTTCATACTGGATCTTTCATGAAATAGATTAAAGATACCAGGGATTCAGGGCTTGTTCCGCTTTGGTTTTCAGAGTTTCGCATCTAAAAAATATAATTAAGTGCTTCCAGAATAAAAGACACTAAAATCTAAAGACACATTTTACGAGTCGTACAGTTTTTCTTTAATGCTAGGACGTAGGTCCTCGTTCGATTGTTTTTGTAAAAAAAAAGCCGCCGTCATGAGGTTTCGATATTTTCAAACTTAAATCTGTAAATAGCTTTCAATTTCAAAGATGATTGGTTTTTGGGTTTACACTCATCTATAATCTATCCACTACACTCGGGATCTCTGTAGGAAGAAAAATTGAAGCAATATTCTGAACAACTTTCAAGGAGTGTTTACTTTGGGTAATTTATTGAAACTAGGTGTTGCTTCATAATTTAAAAGCAACATGTTTTAGTTTGTAGACAAAGGTGCATAGGAGATGGTTTTTGTGTGATGTGAGCTCGCCAAAGTAGAGATTTTGCTCTATAGCAAAATATTCTGTATTCTCACTTCATAAATTCCTGTCTACAAGTCAACAAATAAAAATCTCTTTTCAAAATAGAACTATATCGCCATCAAGTCTGACCTGCCAAGTAAAACTTCATTTCCAACTTCCTGATGTCATGCAACGTGCTCGACGAAACTTTGACCTCAATGGGGTTTAAACATTTTGTAAGAGTAGGACAAACAGACTGACCATTTAATTTTCTGAACTTGACATTCTCTCTGATGGATTGACGACCTTTTTTTTGTCAACTTTAAGAATTGTAGGGAGTAGGGACAATAGGGATATTCACTTTAAGCATGTTACTATAGGACTAATAGCTATTCGATGATAATATTCCTTTACCATTTCGCTGTGAAATTCAAATGGGCTCATCATTAATAAAATATTAATCAGAGTTCCAGATATCAAGCACGTATAACGTTTCTTAACCTTAGTGATCCTATAGCTTCTAAGCTGTATTAACCTGTCTATCTCCCCATTTCCAGGAATTCTCAATTGTACAAGTCTAACCTACCATAACCTTATGTTGAAACGTTTAGAAGTAAATGTGTTTTGACGTGAAAAATCATTTTCTACACTTTTTCTTATCTTTAGAGTCAAGTGGTCTGTGGTGGAAGGTGGTCAGCTAAAGGAGCATCATGTGGATTCCTTGAATTTCCTTCTAGTTTTTTTCCCACAGTCACGTCACAAAAAATTACATCTCATACAAAATATTTCCAAGTAAGAAAACAAAAGAAATATAGAAGGGAAATTCTCTACGTTTGTTTTCTCTTCTTGTTCTTGACGCTTGGAGAAGTAAAATTTTATTGTTATCTTAGCTCTTTCCGTTGTTTTCTTAACAGATGGATTAAAAATGGGAGTCCTGTACTTCTACTTTATTGAAGTGGATATAAAATTCCATACCTCAGCTGGGATTGAACCCACACCCTCCTGTTTACCAGGCGAGCGCCTTGACCACTACACCACCGAGGCAGGTACAAAATACATTGTATATTGTAGGTAAGTGATGCTGAAAGGAAGAAAATAGAGTGCATAGTGCTATATTGCACTATCCTCTGAGTATCCAAATAAACTCTAAAAGATATAGGGAGAGATTTCGTTTGTTAATATTATACGATTCACTAGCGTGTTGAATAAAATGCAACAGAAATGCTCAACATCCAAGCATAAAAAATGCTCAATTTTGAAAAGTGATGTTCTTCAAATCCCACAATATGCTTCAAGCTAACTTTCAGCATCTATGTATACCTAGGTATTCTTAAAGCTTGTAAAAAAAAGATACTGTAAAATTTGCAGAAATGACAGTGCTAAAAGTAGATAGTGGAAAATTTGTGGAGACATACCTAGATACAAAGAGTACAAAGACAAAATAGTTTCAATAATGAACAATGTAATACGTAAAGCAAAGTAGCGGAATGGCTAAATGTAAGAATATTCTATTCTAACAAATTTCCAACAACAAAGAGTCCCACGCTATTCGAAACAATATAAAATAAAACGCCAACAACACAGGAAATGGCAGACTTTTTTGTTGTTGAAACTTGAAATTTTGCTGATATTTTTTTTTTCTTAATTTTTCTGTGGGAACATTTGGAACCCGCGCGTCCTTTTTTGGAGATGAAAATCACACCAAACACTCCAGACTCCATTAACTTTTTTTTCTTTCTCTTACTGTTCGTTTCTTTTATTTTCTCTCACTAAAATCACAAGGAGAAAATTAAATTTAGGCCCCGAAGCCATAGTATTCATTTGACAGGGATTATGTTTGCCTTCTCTTTACTTTCTATTACCTTTATGTAGAATTTGTAGAGGGAGTCAACCTATAGATTCTATAGTATAGGAAGTGGATATAGTGTGTGCTTATAGTACTTACGAGTATACACAGCTAGGTACATACTTAACAGAATACATTAGATACAACATTATAACATATGAGTAGTTCCTACATATTGTTCTGTTGATTTACTTATCTTTCATCTTTTGGTTCCGTAAAAGTTGAAAACCAGCATCTGCGAAATATCAAATATTCAAGAAAATGTTGTAAAGAAAACTCCGTATACATATATTATGTAGGTATTTACATTGAAAATTTAGATAGTAATATGACGGTAAGAGCAGGAACCACAAAGAAAAGAAAATATGGGTACGTACATAATATAATTTAATGAGAAAAGAGCCAGGAGCACTTTATCCAGAGAACCAACTGGATATCTCTGATTGAAATGTGGGTATAATATTAGAAAGTGAGGTAGGGACATTCGTATGTATAAGAAGATAGTAAAGAGAAGAAAAGTGAACGAGACATCTCCACCAATATTTGTTGCGTTGCACATTGCATAATTAAATAGATACACGGCATTCATACAATTTGATTTGGAATAACAACACAAATAGGTACCAAATGTCAACCTTTCTTGATTCCGAAATTAAATAGGTATGACAAAATGCTTCAATGTATTTTAATTAGGGATGTCGATCCTTAATATGATAGATTTGATTTCTCAAAGTGTTCTTTGCAAGCAAGCCAAAACGGAGAAACAACAATCTAGTCTCTTCTGAATTCCCACCTGTGTTTTCAGCTATGAATTTCAAGACCAAACACAGCTTTTGTCATCACAACAGTATTCAGTGCCAGAAAACCCGTAAATGTCTCTTGCTTTCATTGTGGGTTGAGAGTTAGCTGATAGGGAGGGGTGAAATTTTTCTCAAATGTAACTCTTCAGCTCCCAAACTCTCTGAGAAATCCCAAAAATTGAGCCCCTCTTTCTTAGAATTTGAGTGAGCCCTCCTCTCATTTGAGCATGCTTTTAAAAGAAGCATTAACGAGGCATTCACATTCAACCGAATGTTTTGGTTATTTCGGGATTTGGAAAAAGGAGGTTAAGAAAAATAAGAAGAAAAATTTCTGGTGCTTCCCACAAACTTATCTTTTTCTTTCTACATGCACTTTCTAAACACATACATACTAGGTGACATCAAGAGATCGCATGGGTCTGTGAGTAAATATCAGGATATTTGCTTTGGCAGGCAATGTGATAAGAGTTCAGAAGGTTTTATCACTGAATTAATTTCAGTCAAGATCCGGGACGCAGGGACGAAAGTGTGATTCGGTGTGGGATTTTTATAGCTCAAGAGATGAGAGCAATGAAAATGTTTTAATGTGATATGACATGTGGAGCTTGCTACTCACTACTCATATGAGCACTTCACTACTCATCAAGCTTATTATCAGTACATGGAACATTTCTGAAATGGGTCGGTAATGTAGAACTCAACATGTGAAGCACTCTGAAATGTGGGACACAGGAATTTTGTGCAATATTGTAGCGGATGCTAAAATAGACTTAAGTGCTAATAAAGAACGTGAAATACCGTGTTGAGTGAATTCAGGAAACACCTAATAGTTAGGTAGTTAAAAAAGAAAGAAATCAAGGGCAACCATGCGAAAGAATAAAGGGCGCTTCTTCAATTTCCCATTGGAGTTTATGCTGTGGCTTGATGAATCCTTTGCTACTAGAAAAAAAGAAAAAGTTCTAGAGCCTTATGACAGTTCTTTTTGTGTTACAAGGAACATGTTTAAGGTTCACAGGTCACTAAACAACTAGCTAATAGGTACCTCATACATGTGCACAGTATTAGTCCGGTAAAATAGAACGATTTATTCTACTGGGAATACTGGGGTTGAAAAGAGAAAAATAGGAGTAACCAGCATGCACAAGAAGCTCATACTCATATTACTCATACAGAGGTGGAGAAGGAGAAGTAGAAGACTTGTGAAACGTAATAATATTGGATCCCGATAACAAGTTGGAGAGAGATCACAACAAGTACCCTACAACAGAAAGGAAGAGAGAAAAATGGGATATATTCGGGAAAAAACAAAACGAAATTGATACAATTGAAGAATCCTTGTTGATAAGGAGAATGAAGAGAACAAGGATATGGAGAAAGAGAAAGATAAAGAGTTAGAGAAAGGGAGAGGGAGAGGGAGAGAGATGCCGAAAACGAAGTTTCATATTATGTAGATTGTGAACGTAGTAAAATTCAAATCGGAATTGGATTTACATAAAAGTTGTGATGTATTATTTGAATTTATTTTTTGAATAGGAAACACAGCATAGACATGATGAAAACTACGCCGGGAAATTTTCTCCATGAGAAATAGGCGAAGGAGAATGAGAAGGGACAGGATGAGGGAGGAGTAGAAATATGATGAAACATAGAATGTGGAGAAGGAGGGAGAAAAAAAGGAAAAATTGAGGCGGGAGAATTATAATAGAAAATGTTGTAGCGAAATATCAGATGGGCAGAGAAAATGTACCTATGGGAAAGGAGAAAAAAATCTTTGTCAATGGTTTTAGTGAAAGAGAGACAGAGAGAGAGAGAGAGAGAGAGAGAGAGAGAGAGAGAGAGAGAGAGAAAGGAAAATAGATACCGATATGAAAAGGGAGAGATATCAATATCAAGTAATTGCAACGGGGAAAAAACGAAGAACAAGAAAAAGGAGGAAAAGAAGAAGAAGAAGAATAAGAAGAAGAAGAAGGAGAAGAAGAAAAAAACCCTGTGTCAAAAAAATTCATGACGTCATCATTGTGCTAGAGGAAATGTTATTGTGTTCGCCGGAATAAGACGTTTTGTTTGGAAAATTTTCCGAAAGAATGAAACGGCAATCAGAGCTTCCAAGAGTTTACAAGAGAAAGATGATTAAGTTTGGGATAGAGGGAGTGAATGGGGTATGTATGTAGAGAGAGAGAGAGAGAGAGAGAGAGAGAGAGAGAGAGAGAGAGAAAGAAGAGAAGAAGAAGAAGAAGAAAGAAGAGAGAGTAGGGATAAATGAGGGGGAAAAAGAGTTGTATAGATGAGATATTTGACGGCAATGGAAGGAGGAAGAGATTTAAAAAAGTTCATTTCAAATAAGCCAAATTAATGTCTCTTGCTTTCATTGTGGGTTGAGAGTTAGCTGATAGGGAGGGGTGAAATTTTTCTCAAATGTAACTCTTCAGCTCCCAAACTCTCTGAGAAATCCCAAAAATTGAGCCCCTCTTTCTTAGAATTTGAGTGAGCCCTCCTCTCATTTGAGCATGCTTTTAAAAGAAGCATTAACGAGGCATTCACATTCAACCGAATGTTTTGGTTATTTCGGGATTTGGAAAAAGGAGGTTAAGAAAAATAAGAAGAAAAATTTCTGGTGCTTCCCACAAACTTATCTTTTTCTTTCTACATGGACTTTCTAAACACATACATATTAGGTGACATCAAGAGATCGCATGGGCCTGTGAGTAAATATCAGGATATTTGCTTTGGCAGGCAATGTGATAAGACTTCAGAAGGTTTTATCACTAAATTAATTTCAGTCAAGATCCGGGACGCAGGGACGAAAGTGTTATTCGGTGTGGGATTTTTATAGCTCGAGAGATGAGAGCAATGAAAATGTTTTAATGTGATATGACATGTGGAGCTTGCTACTCACTACTCATATGAGCACTTCACTACTCATCAAGCTTATTATCAGTACATGGAACATTTCTGAAATGGGTCGGTAATGTAGAACTCAACATGTGAAGCACTCTGAAATGTGGGACACAGGAATTTTGTGCAATATTGCAGCGGATGGTAAAATTGACTTAAGTGCTAATAAAGAACGTGAAATACCGTGTTGAGTGAATTCAGGAAACACCTAATAGGTAGTTAAAAAAAGAAATCAAGGGCAACCATGCGAAAGAATAAAGGGCGCTTCTTCAATTTCCCATTGAAGTTTATGCTGTGCCTTGATGAATCCTTTGCTACTAAGTACTAATAAAATTATAACCTACGCTTTAGTGGAGACTACAAAAAACCCATCACAAATTATTAATAGCCTTTATGAAGAGATTTTATGTATGGAAAAATTTCCCTCTTACTACCTATTTTTACTAGAGATGGCTTGACGGAAATAATATGGGAAGATAGTATGAAGAGATTTTATGTATGGAAAAATTTCCCTCTTACTACCTATTTTTACTAGAGATGGCTTGACGGAAATAATATGGGAAGATAGTTAAGTATGCACTGCACGGGGTAGTTGCCTCTTTTCATTGTCCAGGTATTTAAATTTGACCATTCTATTTTTGGTAAAAAAAAACGTAAACCAAACCACTCACTGCTTTGAATACACAAGTCATGTGCACCACAAGTGGATGGGAATTATGTTTGCAGGATATTTCCTTTGTTCCATCTCCACCATCATTCTCTCCGTCCTCCACTCTCATTCATCTTGGCTGAAGATAGGTATGCACTGCACGGGGTAGTTGCCTCTTTTCATTGTCCAGGTATTTAAATTTGACCATTCTATTTTTGGTAAAAAAAAAAACGTAAACCAAACCACTCACTGCTTTGAATACACAAGTCATGTGCACCACAAGTGGATGGGAATTATCTTTGCAGGATATTTCCTTTGTTCCATCTCCACCATCATTCTCTCCGTCCTCCACTCTCATTCATCTTGGCGTACATTTCACATTTACATTTCAAGAAGACAAATAATCCTTATCACAGAGAGAAAACACTGATAAAATTTATGTCGGCAAACATGTCTCCTGTCGCTTTCTAGAATAAGCAGATTAAGATGGCAAATCGTGACGTGCGGCTTGTCTCATTTTTCACAGAGGACATGTCTCCTGTCGCTTTCTAGAATAAGCAGATTAAGATGGCAAATCGTGACGTGCGGCTTGTCTCATTTTTCACAGAGGAAAAAAAAGTAAAAAGAAGTGGAAAGAAAAACTGTCAACAAGATAACGGCCAATCTCTGGACACAGAAGTGATGTCAACAAAAACCAAATCCCTAGGGGATAAAATAGATGGGCCCTAGATACTTATGTACCCAAACAAATGTAATACCTAAATTGTATTTATAAAGGGGAAAACCACCAATTAGAATTCAAACATCAGAAAAAACTTAACAAGAGTTCCAACCTACTAAGTAAACATTAAATAAAATTTATAATGAAATGTATGTACCTAGTTCCCTAGGTAGGTATTTTATCAATAAAATAAGAACTTTAAATTAATGAACTACCTAGATTTACTTTAAGATTAATAAATTATCTATTACATACTAGGTATTTAGGTAATTATTTATATTATAAATAATTAATTAGTCTTCGAAGATAATTGGCGAATAATTGTACGAATGCCTGAGAAATATTCAAGTTATGCAATAAGGGAAAATTTGAGCACCAAGAATACCAGACACAATATCTGGCTTCATGAAGTCATCAGCAAGTGGCAATTGTTCCAAATATTTCAAGGAAGAGAGAATCTCTCTTTGCAATGTGAACTTTGAGTTCCGCTTGTTTACCGGCCATTTTGTAATGGCGTAACGTGGCTTTGTTACAAGGTACAAAGGGAGGCACTAGGAGGGCATAAAATAGCCCAAAGCAAAGGAAAATCAGATAAAAAATGGTAATTTGCATTAACAATTTTAAGAACAAAATGGAGTGAAAGGCATTTTACCTAAAATATTTCAAATAAGCAATGATAAAGTCACTTAAACTAAACAAGGGGCATGGACAAAGCATGGTAGACAAGTCGCATGATTCTCAAACAAATCAGTAGATACCTACGTAGAATGATTGAAAGTGCACCAAAATTGAAATTTAAATACGAAATGTTTCAAAATGCAAATGAAACAAGAACTACTACGAAAGGAAATATCGAAAATCCGGGGCCGACTGGGACCTTGAAGGTTTGTAGCGAGGGCTTCGGCTGAGTTTCCTCGCTACGCGAGAGGGTGTAAATTTGAAAGTTTTAAGACGAAACGAAGGCGCTGGTTCTTTTACTACTACGAAAATGAGAATGGAGGTCTTACCTTAAGTTCAGGACCTTTTGTTGTAAAAATAACTACTTACGCCGCAGCAAAGGATTTATGATTTAGAATAAGGAAAAGGCACGACGTGATTCGAACAATGGTAGATTTCATTCTGAGGTTATTGTTTACTTTTACAACTAGATACCTCCTTGCAATGAGATGTCATACAAAGAGGTGTCAAAATTAATAATCATATGACAGATTTTATAGGTTTGGAGGGAATTTAAATTAAGACTGGTCACATGGCGTGAACACAATCAATGAGCTCAGCAATTTGTAAAATACAGGAACAGTAATTTCCTTGCGATAAAAAGGAAAATTACCAACTTGAAAATCTTTTTTGAACATCCTTCAGTATTGTTTGCTAAACGTAGACCTTTTCTCAGAAAACAAAAATTAATTTTATAACATCTGTATCTTCCTACTTGCATCACTTGAAGAGTTCTCAGAAATACTATTGTGTACTTAGAAATACATATACAACATTGTATTCCGAAAACTATAATATTGTAATGTGCGAGGGAGAACAGGCAAAATTAATAATAAAGTAGTAAAGAGGACGATTATTCTCTTCCTAGGGACATTAGCTAGTAGCCTACATTGTCCAAGGACATAAAAGGGTATAGAATATACCCTTTGTGACAAAAATTCCATATTGAATTCCTAGTAAGTACATACCTATATTAATATACTCTTGCACCGATACCATTTTACCTTTGTGCTTGCAATATTTGGAGACCAAAGGATGCATTTGTAGACGTGAAATATTTGTCCTCTGAGGCCATCCATGTCACATTGTACATCCACATACCAAACGAGTACTGCTTGAAACTTGAAAATTTGAACACACAGATAAACTTCTAGAAACAAAGGAAAATACCGTGGGAACAATGTGGGGAACGTCAAGACGATTTGGAATTCCTTTCTCACACCCCCATCCCCATTCCAATTACAAATGTGGGGGTGGAAAGGAACAAAGCAATGAGGGAGCTTAGGGGCGAAAAGAAGATAAGGAGGAAGAAGATAAGGATGTAGGCTAGAAAGAGTTAGAGAAGAGATAACGCAAGGAGAAGGGAGGGGAAGAAAATAATTGGCTGCTTATTTATTTATTTGCGCTCCGGGTGTAATCTTCAAATCTGATTGTTTAGCTTTCACGCGCAAAGGTCGAAATTTAGAATTTCCCAAACCTCTTGAAATGTTGACAGTGTGCCAAAATCTGTGGGACTTGTGGGAGACCAGGAAAGTTTGGCTAAATTTATCTTCCTTTAGATCCTCTTAAATGATACCAGGTACCTTATTAATCTACACGGAAATCGGAATTTATTATTATTAGCGTTTGCAACATTTTGAGAATTAATTCAAATTTGTAAAGGAACTCAAACGGACCGTAAACGACCTAGATTTACTTTAAGATAAATTATTACATATAAATAATTAAATAGTCTTCGAAGATAATTGGCGAATAATTGTACGAATGCCTGAGAAATATTTAAGTTATGCAATGTGCTCAGCACTTTGTAAAATACAGGAACAGTAATTTCCTTGCGATAAAAAGGAAAATTACCAACTCGAAAATCTTTTTTGGACATCCTTCAGTATTGTTTGCTAAACGTAGACCTTTTCTCAGAAAACAAAATTTAATTTTATAACATCTGTATCTTCCTACTTACATCACTTGAAGAGTTCTCAGAAATACTATACAATAGAAGGCTTTGCAATTGTTACAGGTTGTGTACTTAGAAATACCTACATGTACAACATTGTATTCCGAAAGAGGTGTCAAAATTAATAATCATATGACAGATTTTATAGGTTTGGAGGGAATTTAAATTAAGACTGGTCACATGGCGTGAACACAATCAATGAGCTCAGCAATTTGTAAAATACAGGAACAGTAATTTCCTTGCGATAAAAAGGAAAATTACCAACTTGAAAATCTTTTTTGAACATCCTTCAGTATTGTTTGCTAAACGTAGACCTTTTCTCAGAAAACAAAAATTAATTTTATAACATCTGTATCTTCCTACTTGCATCACTTGAAGAGTTCTCAGAAATACTATTGTGTACTTAGAAATACATATACAACATTGTATTCCGAAAACTATAATATTGTAATGTGCGAGGGAGAACAGGCAAAATTAATAATAAAGTAGTAAAGAGGACGATTATTCTCTTCCTAGGGACATTAGCTAGTAGCCTACATTGTCCAAGAACATAAAAGGGTATAGAATATACCTTTTGTGACAAAAATTCCATATTAAATTCCTAGTAAGTACATACCTATACTAATATACTCTTGCACCGATACCATTTTCCATTTTACCTTTGTGCTTGCAATATTTGGAGACCAAAGGATGCATTTGTAGACGTGAAATATTTGTCCTCTAAGGCCCAGGAGAACAGGCAAAATTAATAATAAAGTAGTAAAGAGGACGATTATTCTCTTCCTAGGGACATTAGCTAGTAGCCTAC
Organism: Diaphorina citri; assembly: GCF_000475195.1. Lineage (NCBI taxonomy): Eukaryota > Metazoa > Arthropoda > Insecta > Hemiptera > Psyllidae > Diaphorina > Diaphorina citri. The sequence continues at coordinate 142,135 of NW_007378008.1, read as the reverse complement.
ATTGTCCAAGGACATAAAAGGGTATAGAATATACCCTTTGTGACAAAAATTCCATATTGAATTCCTAGTAAGTACATACCTATATTAATATACTCTTGCACCGATACCATTTTACCTTTGTGCTTGCAATATTTGGAGACCAAAGGATGCATTTGTAGACGTGAAATATTTGTCCTCTGAGGCCATCCATGTCACATTGTACATCCACATACCAAACGAGTACTGCTTGAAACTTGAAAATTTGAACACACAGATAAACTTCTAGAAACAAAGGAAAATACCGTGGGAACAATGTGGGGAACGTCAAGACGATTTGGAATTCCTTTCTCACACCCCCATCCCCATTCCAATTACAAATGTGGGGGTGGAAAGGAACAAAGCAATGAGGGAGCTTAGGGGCGAACACACCCCCATCCCCATTCCAATTACAAATGTGGGGGTGGAAAGGAACAAAGCAATGAGGGAGCTTAGGGGCGAAAAGAAGATAAGGAGGAAGAAGATAAGGATGTAGGCTAGAAAGAGTTAGAGAAGAGATAACGCAAGGAGAAGGGAGGGGAAGAAAATAATTGGCTGCTTATTTATTTATTTGCGCTCCGGGTGTAATCTTCAAATCTGATTGTTTAGCTTTCACACGCAAAGGTCGAAATTTAGAATTTCCCAAACCTCTTGAAATGTTGACAGTGTGCCAAAATCTGTGGGACTTGTGGGATACCAGGAAAGTTTTGATAAATTTATCTTCCTTTAGATGATACTGGATACCTTTTAAATGCTAAATTTAACTAGGGCCTTATTAATCTACACGGAATTTATTATTATTAGCGTTTGCAACATTCCGAGAATTAATTCAAATTTGTAAAGGAACTCAAACGGACCTCCCTTTCTCATTTTATTTAGGTTTTTGGGCTTCTCACACCAGTTTTAACATAATCGTAAAAAGTGTTATTTTTTACATTTGGCAAAGGCTGCAAGGGAATTTGTACCGATATCTGCCATTACCTTACCTTTTCTTATTATGTAATTTTTTCCGGGTCATTACAACAAACATGGGAAAACTCATTACTTATTACGAGCTTCATCTAAAATTTTCTCGTTTTCAACGTTCTTTCCCCGATCACTTTCAAGCCCTTAGGCTTGTATCAATGTTGTTCGTTGTTCCTCACTTAATTCACCTCGAGAAATTTGGAATCGACTTAATACTTGGAATTGACTAACTTCCAGATTCGAAGGCCCTTGCACTAGTCACTACACCACTGAGGTTTGTCATTTAGACAGAAAAGCACTTCTACACAAAATATACGAGTATGAGACCTTGGTTAGTCTGCTGGGGTAAAATGACTTTTCAGTCCTATAACAGCAGGATAAACTAGGTGTATATTCTATTCTACATCAGTTAATTTAAAATCAATTTTTTTCTACACCACTGAGGTTGGTTAAGTATATCAGACCAAAAGCGCCCCCCCCCCAAGCTCACACAGGTGACCCGGAACTGTCAAGACCAAAAGTCGCATAAGTGCCTCTGTCAACTTTTGACAGCTATTTACCATCTCATGCGAGACGCGCTTAACCTCACATGTCTTCTAATAGGGCACGTGAAGGATTACTCCCTGGGGAAAATTTTGCAAATTGCCCATCACGGACCGTAGTACTTCAAAGGTTTTAGAATACGCAGAATTCCACAACGTTTTCCGCCTGTAACATGGGATATCGAATATCCATGGGAAATATTCGGCTCAATCTAATGGGAAGCAAAATGATACTTTGAATCTGTTTTACACATTTCTCCAATAATTTCCTTTGTTTTATTTGTCTATCCAGTAAGAGTCCTTACAGTAGTGTTTCAAGGAAACGATTGAAAGTGAAAATAACATTTTTGGCAACAGCCTCATCGGGGGTAATCCTGTATTTTGATACTTATTAGGATATTGCTTCTTGCTTTTTCCTGAGATTTTGTTTGCCAAGTTTGGTGTCTTCCTAACTCACCCACTCTTCTCTTCGAACCCATACATTCCTGTTCGTATTCTCTCTCTCGATTTCCATCAAGTACGTCCATTTTATTAGAATGTTATGTTTATGTAACTATTTAGGTCTCGTGCTGATCGTCCAGTTTTGTTTCATCTCTGTTATGTATTAGATCACAGCAATAGAAATTTCTACGATTGCATACCCACAAATTTGTGTTGGAATAGAGTCAGTAGAGCTACTTTCTACAGTAGCTATAGTTTTACATAGCTATAGAATAGCATAATGGCCATATTTATTTACCACATCTGGGAGATTTGTGGGTTGCAGGGAGTCAATGTTGGTATTAATGTAGGGAAGATATTTCCTTAAGCTGGATTTAAGTCCCTCCAATGCAGAATTAAGGTCATAAATACAATGTCTACAGATTAGTTTGAATAATAATAGCTTTTATAGACTTCTTTCATAACTTTGTTTTCATATTTTTCTTGCTTTTTTTTCATTTTTAATCTTCACTTAAAATTGAAGCAGCGAGATCCCTTCAGGATTTGACAAGGAATTTTCAGAGCCATATAATTATTCATGATTGGTTTTTATTGCCCCATATGTATACTTCTTTGCTTTTTCAAAACTTCTTCCCGTGGATAAACTTCTTCCTCTTTGTTGTGGATTTTTAAGACAGTTTGCAATAATTCAAAACAAAAAATACGTAAAAATAAAGCTAAAATAATAGTGAATGACAAGATATTCTGTTAAAAAAGAGGAATCAAAGTTTTTGATAGGAGGGTATACGATAGGTAACGATAGTCCAGCATGAGATATAACTTAAAATCATGGAGATACTTACATATATGAATACTAGATGGATTTCATTTGTCAAACGAAAAACTTTGAACGGTTAAGTGCATACTTTGAAATATGGAGCTTGTACTACGAATATCAATTGGGGGAAGAGGGATCCCTGTACAAGTGTACACTCTAGTTTACTTACTCTACTCAGCAAGTAAAACCTTCGACTGTCACCCAAATACAAAACAACGGATCCAAATGAATCATCAATAAAGTAATTCGAAAAGCATCTTCATTCTCTTTTGTTTTAGAACTTGAAACTTTGACAAAATATATTAAGCTTTGTGTGTATTCCGTGAAGGATGGAAAATAAAGTAATTTAGTTACAAAACATGGAAAACTTTCTCTTGAGGAAATGAGGTCAACATTGGATTTCAATAAAAACAGATCGGGGGGAGATGGTACGTAGTTATATTCCGTTTGAATGGTTCTGAGATATTTAAAATCCCATCCTTATTCCTCTTCTTTTTTTATCCTTCTGCATCATTTCAGACTCGTTTGTATAGCTACTTATATTATTTTTTCAGAATTTGTTGATTTGTTGGAATATTTAGCTTGAAATTTCAGTTTACTGGAGAATAATAATCATACCCAATTATGGGTATTCTGATCTTCGTCGTATTTATTTTATTAATTTGATATTTTTCTATTTTCGTCTGCTTTCAGAAAGTAATCATTCTTAGCATATATTTTTTCTATAAGCTCCAAGATTTCTAGAAGAGATCACACCTAGGAATTTGAGAAAAGACTTGGAGTGAAGTTTCAGACTTAACCCGTCTAGAAAAATGGGAAAGAACAATATTTTTTTCCTTATCTCACTTCTTCTCTTCCTTTTCTCTATTTTTCAGCTCTCATCTTTCCTAGGAGGAAGAATGAGAAAGTAGAAGGAGAGAGCGAGAGACATAAGGAGAGAAATGAACAAGAAGAAGAAGAAGAAGAAGAAGAAGAAGAGATATTTTAAAACGGGGATCTAGGGAAGAGAGAGGGCGGAAAAGTGTGTGAGATATTAAAAGGAGAGAGAGAAAGAAAGAGAGAGAGAGAGAGAAAGGGGTGGAACAGCGTGAATGATAGACGGGTACAAATAGAGGGATTTATATGGGAGAGAAGACATTGCGGTTTGAATAGAATGGAAGGGGAGGAAACAGGATAGACTGTGAGGAGAAGGGAACAAGATGAGTAATAATAGGAGAGATAGATAGGAGGAGAAAGTTCCTCTTAAAGATAAAGAAGAGAGGGGCATAAAAGAAGAAAAAAGAGAAGGAAGCGGAAGAAGAAGACGAAGAAAAGGATGTGAGGAATACTAACTTATGAGTGAAGAAAAAGGAGAGGTCTTCCTCGAAAGAGAAAGAAGAAGGCATAAAAATAGAAGGAGGAAGAGGAGGAAGAGGAGGAGGAGAAGGAGGAGGAGGAGGAGGAGGAGGAGGAGGAGGAGGAGGAGAAGGAAAGTGGAGAGGAAAAGAAGGGAGAATTTGAAAGAGTAACCTATAACCAAAAGAAGAGGAGGAAGTGGAACAGAAAGAGGGAGAGTAGGAGGAGAAAGAGACTTATGTCAGAATTCAGAGGAGGGAAACAGAGGTTAGGATGGTTTTTCGAAGAAGAGACTGTGGTTGAAAAGGAGAGGAGGGAAAAGTTGTTTACATGAACATGAAAGGGGTAAAATCTCCAGAGAATGATGAGGGAGAGAGAGAAACGGGAAATTCTTTAGACAGGAGAGGGAGGAGACTAGGAGATGTTTAACTCGGAGGGGAGGCAAAAGAGAGAAAGGGAGGTTGACTGAGATGAAAAAGGAGGAGAAGATGTTCAAAGAAGAGAGAGAAGAGATTTCTAGAGAAAGTTGTGGGAGTGAGATAGTTGAGGGCATTAGAAAGGAGTGGTAAAATTTAAGAGGAGGGGAAATTCTTGAGGTGGGGAGACGGAGGAATGGCAAGGGTGTTGCTTCAAAGAAGTGGTGGGGCGTGGGAGCTTATTATTCATACAAAATGTTAATCTCATGGAAATGACTTGTGATAAGTGCTTGTAATTGTTTGTAGACTTTGTATTTGTAGAAGGTACCTACCAACACCTACGTACATATGTACTTATTGTACTTCCTAGAGAACACTAAGATAATAAGTAACACAGGCGCAATGGAGAAAAGATGAGAAAAACCTGCCGAATCGGTTCGTGTAAAGATACACAGGCGTGCTTGCTGGAACTTGGCCTGGCGCACTGCCGTGCGCTCAGATTGCAACTTTTATTCGTGCTACAAAGCACGGGGAAAGCTAGCTTCAAGTTTCCTAAGTATACCTAAATACATACCTTATACATACGTATCTGTGATTGCCTGTTTTGATTGCCTTATTGTTATAAAAAGGATAGATCTATCCTTACTCACCTGCTTGCCGTATAATCCGTAATAAAGGATCAGATAGACGCAGCAAAATATTGAGCTCTTCTTCCCTTGATATTTTCCCGATTACTATGGTCCTAGTTGCCCCAAACAGGTCCCATTTTCTAATAAACATCCCCTAGGCTAACTTTACCAAAATGTATTAATGTACTCGTACAGGTACTACAGGTCTGTACCTAACCATAATATTATACATAGCTACATATGTAGGTAGAAAGAGAGAGAGAGAGAGAGAGAGAGAGAGAGAGAGAGAGAGAGAGAGAGAGAGAGGGGAGGAGGAGGAGATGGAGGAGGAGGAGGAGGAGGAGGAGAAGAAAACGAAGAAATGAAAGAAGTAGAAGTGGAAACTAAAATAAATATAGGACATTCCAAAGCAGGTCTTTGTCTTTCAAATTCTTTGTACCTTATGTACCTATAAGTACATTTTTGATAGATAAGGGAACAAGTACCTATTATCAATGTAGGTACCTTTGTACGAATATGTGGTCATAATTCCGTCTGTTTCTTCCCATATTTTGTATAATACCTATGTTGTGTAATAATTATGTAAGCAGTATCATCATGTACTTGCATTAATCTTAAGCATGCAACGTAATATGTATTTATTTAGTGTTACGTAGATATATACATAGTGTAATCTGTATAAATATATATATTATGTATCAACGTACGTACGTTTCTGTTACGTATGCACGTAATTTTTCACATGCATGGTCCAGTGCACAGTGTCAACATACTTAGTCACCCACATAATAATTCTCAGAGACATGTCTCACACGGAGAGTTTATTTACACTTCCTAGTGCTATAATTGCCAGGTCGTCGGCATAGGCCAATAGCGTCACGTCCTCTGGGACTTTAAGTTGAAGTACCCCGTCGTAAAGAAGGTTCCACAGGGTAGGAGCCCATACTGACCCTTGAGGTACTCCAGCTGTCATATTTTTAGGAAACTCCTCCCCGACGATCTCCCTTTCACTCAGGTACGATTCAACCATTCTGACAAAACATACTGCTGAATGCGGAGTACCGAAAATCTGTGCATGCTGACATGCACAAATACATGCAGTGCATGCCAAGACAGCATGACTAGCATGAGAACCATCACCACATGTTGAAACTAATCCCAGTTAATATCGGAGGTAATTCAAATCAAATTTTATACCTTTATCGTTCTTTTTACAACTGCTTTATCGTAGCGTGCTTATGGCAATATTGGTTTCCCTGTGTGTCTTACCGACTTATTCCACCGACTTTCTTTTAGTATAACTTACCCCCTCTACTTTCTGCCCTATAGTATGACTTACCCATCTACTTTCTAGCCTATAGTAAGCCCCTTTCTATTGTCTTACCGCTCTCCTGTCATCTGACGTGACTGCCGAAAAAAAGGAGTTTGACTATTGAAATGTTCCTTCTGACTTGTTCCCGACTTTTTCGGCACTCCGCGAAAAGAGACTTGTTCAGGAGGAGGGTGAGAAAAGGAAGAAGATGACAGCATTTATTACAGGCATAATTTTGAATATTTAAACTGTTTCAATCGGCCTGATACTTAGGCTACCTTCATTTCTGCTAAGGCTGATCACTTTGGGGGGGTTGGGCAATCGAATTTCCGACATCGATTTTTAAAACAATCCTGCTGTTTAAACATTGGATACAATGTTTATACAATCGATTAGGTACATTGTACCTAATCGATTGTATAAACAGGTAGGTAGAACTGCCTGAACATTCATGACTTTATGTCAACCACGAAACTCCCTAGGCTCCCCTTAACCTACGATCCACGTAATTAAATGCCATAAGTTTATGACTCGGCTATTGTTAATGGAACGAATCTTTTTTTTTTTTTTTTTTTTTTTACAAAATTTCTAAACATTTTTACACAAAGTTTCAGTTTAGAAAAAGTTTACTTTTTTATAAAAGGGAAGAGAAAGCTATTAAAGTTAGCAAAGAAGTAATATTGGCTGAGAATGAAAGACGGCTCCGGATTAGAATGGGAAAATCATGTAATGATATATTGTGAAATTAAATATTTAGAAATACGTTTATTTTATACGGGGTGCAGTACTGCTTATGGTTGTTGAAGAAAAGGAAAAATCTTGGTTTAGAAAAATTAGTGGAGATGTCATTTTCTCTCACTACACTTAGTTTTCGTGCTGTGATATTGTATTTCCCATTTTTTCATACCAATATTTATTACCTATTTCCTTTCTTCTGATTTTCCTCTTACATGTTATCGAGATGGAAAAGACAAACCCATAAAACCGACTCCAAAAGGAGGCGCATTAAAATCGAAGAATCAATCCCATAAAAAACACAATAAAGTAACCTGAGACCTCGAGAGAAGATTTTCAGTCATTCTACACCCAACATAGTAGGTACCTACAACAGGATTCAAAAGTGTGGGGAAACATAGGAAGGGAAGGAAGAAGAAGAAGCAGAAGAAGAAGTAGAAGAAGAAGGAGAAAAAGAAGGAGAAGGAGAAGAAGAAGAAGATGAAGCAGAAGAAGCAGAAGAAGAAGGAGAAGAAGCAGAAGAAGGAGAAGAGGAAGGAGGAGGAGAAGAGGAAGGAGGAGGAAGAAGAAGAAGAAGAAGGAGGAGGAGGAGAAGAAGAAGAAGGAGAAGGAGATTATAATGTGAGAGTGTAAACATTCTAATAAATTACTTCACATTTATCTAAAAATAAATGAGCTGCATCGGAAATAATAAACAAGAGAAAATCGGGTTGTTCTGCAATATGCCAAGTTGATACATACATATCGGGATTTTCGGGTGAAAATTTCACTGGGCAAAAGTGACTGTAAAACTCTCTTGACTTGGCGGGGCGGACCGCTGCCGCGCTCCTTAATTACCATTAATTTCTCTATAAGGTCGATGGTCTCTGCAGGGGTCGATGGTCCAGGGTCGACTAGGGTCAATGGTCCATGGTGTATGGTCCCAGTTGTGGACGCGCACTAATCCTTTGAATCTTTTACTCTAAATTTCTAGTCCTTTGAATCTTTTACTTGGCATGTTTATTTCATCACAGACTCGGCTCGCGGTTTATAAAGTCATGTTAGTGTTTTTAATGTTTTTATAATAATTGCATAAACACTGCGTTAGGACCTGGGAGTGCCTGGTGGTACCAAGTGCGTGCCTGTCTACAGGTTGCATGGAGCTGGGAAACTTTATCGTGGAATTAAACATCAGGCCTGGATTAATAACACCAGTTTGAGTGGAAAAATAGGAAAATCTTTTTTTACCTAAGCCGAGCCGTCCTTATTTTCATTATTTCAGTAAGTTGTCAATACCTAAAGGATCTCTACAGTCAAGTAAGTAGGCATAAAAAATGGGGGAATCTTCTTGTGCCAAAATAAACTATCCATCAGTTTACCCAGAATGTCCTACGTATAGATTCCTAATCTGTTTTAGGTTGGAAAAAAGTTTATGAATTAGGGAGCTTTGCTTCAAATGTCAACGTTCTCAAAAAAAGTCTCTTCTTGTAGTTCTTGTTTCTTATACGTAGGCTCCAAACTTTTGAAAAAGCAAACAGTCTTCTGCAAGAGCAGTGGTGAACTAACAGACAGATATATCCGAGCGTCCGGTCTCTGTTTGGGAAAACCTTTACGCTTGTGGCCAGCCTAAATCTACTAATCCAGTCCTGGGAATCACGTTGAAATCAAGGAAAAGTTTACCCAGGAATTCCAGCTCTCTGATATTCATAAACAGCTATAATCATGATACTCACAAGGAAACTCTCTTATAGTAACCTGCCATGTAATAATGTACTGGGAATTATGAAAATTCAAAGTTGTTGTTGATGATGTTAAAGTTGTAAAGTTTACCAAATAAGCAAGTGAATAGTTGATCCCATGTGATTTTTCACGCGGAATCGAATGGTGCTACTTTTAGCACTCTCTGACTTACAGGTCTGCAAATGTAATAGAAAGTCGTGTGATGTTCACACCAGATTTTTGCTCTCATGGCAATGCAACACTAAAGTGATGTTAGTAACCCATTAAAAAAAAAATAAAAAATAAAATAAAATAAATAAAAAAAAAATATGTAGATCTTTTTTCCCTCTTTCCAACGATAGAAAAAGTCGATTTATGGACTCGGTCTGCTCTTCACGCGGAATCGAATGGTGAAACTTTTAGAACTGTCCGACTTAATGTAATAGAAAGTCGTGTGATGTTCACACCAGATTTTTATTCTCATGAAAGAACTCGGGAGAAGAAAGCTGAAATTTGAACATCTTTTCGGTGCTCTTTTTAAATTCCACTAGGTTTTCTTTCATATTCATAAAAGTTAATTCCTTTTATCTGATTGAATTTTCTCTTAATTTTTATCTAAGTAGTGGAGGGCTTTGACTATTTACTTGATATGATTAGCTTGAGATTGACGTCATTATACAATGTTTTGACGTCATGAGAGATTCGCAATTTCGCTGTATAATGTCAGAATATCGAAGACCTTGAGAAAAAAATGGAAGAAAATAATAAAAATTACAGATCCCCTAATCTGTATGTCCCCAAAGCACCTTTACGTTACTCCGGACCTGAGAATCATCAATAAAATCTTTAAAGTTAACAATTTCAATAAAGCCCTTTGTTGTAAACATTTAATTAATGTTAGAGAATGCCAATCATAACACTAATATGATTTCAGTGTATTTCAAGTGATTCTGCAAAATCCATGCGAAATGTTGTAAATTGTTATTATGTAAATATTTTTCTCCTTGTCAGAGGTCACAGGAATTGTGCGAATATTATTACCAACATTTTATATTCAATTGTGAACGTGAGTTTTTTCAATTATACAAAATAAATATGAGAATGAAATAAATAAAATATAATCATAACAAAGTATGCCCTTTGTTGTGCGCTTCAAAATAAATCATAGAACACGTTCATTTTTCTCCTTCCCAAACCTCAATCATAAACATGACCCACAACTATCATTATAATGTTTGGGTTGTCTATAAATTATCCGAAATCTGGAGGGCAGCCTCCATTTTCCATTCATCACTGCCTATTTATTCGACCTCCTCTACATTTCATTTGCTTGTCAGGTTCAGTATTCACATCACTTGTCAGTTGTCAACTTCTGTCCCTTGTTTTTTCCCTCATGTCCCTTCCCATCCAAAGTCCCTTTTTAGCTGAATTCCCTTTAGGGATGAGCTATTCTGGGGCAAAGGGAAAAGGTTGGGACATCCCCCCCTCCCTAAAAAAAAAAAAAAAAAAAAAAAAAAAAACACACACATTCTAAGGAGCGATACCCATTTACTTACATTGCTCAATGTCTAATACTAGATATTTTTTGGGCACCCCAAATACTCCTGGATTTTAAGGACCCCTGAATTTTTTCGGGACACAAAGGTTCATTAAATTTTCCGTCTAGGGGACATCTGGTGTTGACTGTACAATAATTATTTTAATCCCACCCACCCCTAACTTACCCGGAAACTTTTCATTATTTATTAATCACAATTATTAATCGTTCTTTGCTCTGGCTGCGCTTTGTTCACGTTTACTCTTTGTGTTTTAAATTCTTTGTATTACATAATATTTATTAGTACTAGGTACCTACCTAGCTACCTACCTACCTACCTACATATTAATATTCTAAGAAAGTATATACCTACGTTCGTATTTAATATTTTGGAAGACAAAGTATGTAAATGTACCACTTTTATGGCCTTCTTGTCAGTTCAGTATTCACATCACTTGTCAGTTGTCAACTTCTGTCCCTTGTTTTTTCCCTCATGTCCCTTCCCATCCAAAGTCCCTTTTTAGCTAAATTCCCTTTAGGGATGAGCTATTCATTTGGGGCAAAGGCAAAAGGTTGGGACATTTTTTGCAATTTGCTTTACAACCCCTCTCTGCCTCTCTCCCCTTCTACATGGTCTATTTTCCCCCCTTTTCCCATTTTCCTCTTCAATTTTACATTAGACTAGGTGGTGCTCGTTACAGGCTGCATGGTTCGAGAAGTATGTTGACTGCACATTAGCATAAAATATTAATTTTGGCATGGTCTGTAACGGAATGAAAATTCATTAAAAAAAGGGAAATGTTTCAAAAAAGGGTTTTTGTGAGAGGTATGAAACTTTGGTATGTTTTCATAAATTTTAAATACATAATTCGTGAAAGTTTTTGCAAACCTGCATGCCATCCCTTTTTATCTAGAACTTTACTGGGTTCCTAATAGTTTTAATTTTATTTTATGTGTATTATACCTACATTTCCCTTTCTCATTTTATTTAGGTTTTTGGGCTTCTCACACCAGTTTTAACATAATCGTAAAAAGTGTTATTTTTTACATTTGGCAAAGACTGCAAGGGAATTTGTACCGATATCTACCATTACCTTACCTTTTCTTATTATGTAATTTTTTCCGGGTCATTACAACAAACTTGGGAAAACTCATTACTTATTACGAGCTTCATCTAAAATTTTCTCGTTTTCAACGTTCTTTCCCCGATTACTTTCAAGCCCTTAGGCTTGTGTCAATGTTGTTCGTTGTTCCTCACTTAATTCACCTCGAGAAATTTGGAATCGACTTAATACTTGGATTTGACTAACTTCCAGATTCGAAGGCCCTTGCACTAGTCACTACACCACTGAGGTTTGTCATTTAGACTGAAAAGCACATCTACATCTACACAAAATATACGAGTATGAGACCTTGGTTAGTCTGCTGGGGTAAAATGACTTTTCAGTCCTATAACAGCAGAATAAACTAGGTGTATATTCTATTCTACATCAGTTAATTTAAAATCAATTTTTTTTCTACACCACTGAGGTTGGTTAAGTATATCAGACCAAAAGCGCCCCCCCAAGCTCACACAGGTGACCCGGAACTGTCAAGACCAAAAGTCGCATAAGTGCCTCTGTCAACTTTTGACAGCTATTTACCATCTCATGCGAGACGCGCTTAACCTCACATGTCTTCTAATAGGGCACGTGAAGGATTACTCCCTGGGGAAAATTTTGCAAATTGCCCATCCCCCTTCCCTCTCGAGTCTCATTATTGTTTCCAAAACAAATTTGTATAAGCGTTATGGAAAGGGGGGGAGTATTTACTCTTTATGACGCTCTTCAGGGGAAGGAAAACAAACTTGAGATGATGTCTTGTGAGACATCAAAATGATGCCAGGAGAAGGGGTGCCATAGAGGAGAGAAGAAAGGAGGAAGAATGAGAAAGTAGAAGGAGAGAGCGAGAGACATAAGGAGAGAAATGAACAAGAAGAAGAAGAAGAAGAAGAAGAAGAAGAGATATTTTAAAACGGGGATCTAGGGAAGAGAGAGGGCGGAAAAGTGTGTGAGATATTAAAAGGAGAGAGAGAAAGAAAGAGAGAGAGAGAGAGAAAGGGGTGGAACAGCGTGAATGATAGACGGGTACAAATAGAGGGATTTATATGGGAGAGAAGACATTGCGGTTTGAATAGAATGGAAGGGGAGGAAACAGGATAGACTGTGAGGAGAAGGGAACAAGATGAGTAATAATAGGAGAGATAGATAGGAGGAGAAAGTTCCTCTTAAAGATAAAGAAGAGAGGGGCATAAAAGAAGAAAAAAGAGAAGGAAGCGGAAGAAGAAGACGAAGAAAAGGATGTGAGGAATACTAACTTATGAGTGAAGAAAAAGGAGAGGTCTTCCTCGAAAGAGAAAGAAGAAGGCATAAAAATAGAAGGAGGAAGAGGAGGAAGAGGAGGAGGAGAAGGAGGAGGAGGAGGGCGAAAAAAAGACAAGCATGAGGAGAGGAGAATTGAGGAGGAGGAGGAGATTTGAGATAAGCATAACTGAGAGAGGAGTAGAAGTGAAAGTGGAGAGAAAAGAAGGAGAGAATTTGAAAGAGTAACCGTATAAGCAAAAGAAGAGGAGAAATGGAAAGAAAGAGGGAGAGTGGGAGGAGATAAGAGACTCCTATGTCAGAATTCAGAGGAGGGGAAACAGAGGTATAGGATGGTTTTTCCGAAGAAGAGACCACGGCACTGTGGTTGAAAAGGAGAGGGAGGGAAAGTTGTTTACATGAAACATGAACGGGCCTAAAATCTCCAGAGAATGATGGAGGAGAGAGGAGAAACGGGAAAATTTCTTTAGACAGCGAGAGGGAGGAGACTAGGAGATGTTTAACTCGGAGGGGAGGCAAAAGGAGAGAAAGGACGAGGTTGACTGAGATGAAAAAGGAGGAGAAGATGTTCAACAGAAGAGAGAGAAGAGATTTCTAGAGGAAGAAAGTTGTGTGGAGTGAGATAGTTGAGGGCATTAGACAAAGGAGGTGGCTAAAAAATTTAAGAGGAGGAGGGAAATTCTTGACGGTAGGGGAGACGGAGGAATGGCAAGGGGTGTTGCTTCAAAGAAATATTTTAATTTTAGGATTTAATTTCCCCCTGGTAAACCCTTTTAAAAAAAAAAAAAAAAATCCACTTAGGATCCCCCACTACTTACGATATTACTTATGGGTGCTCTCAAGTTTTACACGAGGAGCGACTCAATATTTTTAATTTCCATTTTTTTAATAAATTTCCAAAACAACACACATCGCATACCTACACCGAAATTTCATAGGAAACGAGAGAGAGAGAGAGAGAGAGAGAGAGAGAGAGAGAGAGAGAGCATTTAACGACCGGCTTCCAACAGTTTTTTTTTTTAACGAAAATTCTCAATAAAATATTTAAATTACCTACAATAATAAAGGTTCACTTGGGATTTATAAATTTAATTAATTTTATTTATAAAATTATAATTACAACAATTCGAATTAAACGCAATGAACCGAGCAGTAAGTTTTGCAATGAAGTAATTATTGGATTACGAATTAATGAAAGCTCATTTGAGGTAGAGAGAGAGAGAGAGAGAGAGAGAGAGAGAGAGAGAGAGAGAGCTAAATAGGAACCTTAGGTATATCCTAGAGTCAGCACTTAATGAAAAACAGAAATTCTGATCCCAGGGCTGGAGTAAAAAAAAAGGAAAATAAATATAATATATATATAATGATGGGACGTCTGGTTACCCAAGGTAAATTCATAAATTTAACAAACATCAAAGTACCCAGCTCAAGCTACAAAAGACCATAAAAAAAGGAAATCTCAGGTGAAAGAAGAATAATGCCAATTTAATGGACCAACACATAGAGAGTAATAGAGACCCAGTTGATGTTATGGAAAGCCAGCATGTAAAAAAAGGTAATCTCACAAGTGAAAGCTGAACATGAACAATGTCAACTGTTAGTCGACTACCCTAAGAAAAAAGGTCATGAAACCCAACTGGCGTTTTTCCATTTTTATACTTGGGGACTTCCCTAGGTGCCTCAAACCATCCCTGCTCTAAAATAACAAAAGTTCAATTAAACCTGATTATTGTTTTTTATTCTTTTTTTGACTGAATTCCAATTAAATGTACTGAGAACAACTTTTGTTTGACAACACCGCACAAAGCTCGACCATCGACACCGAATGCAATAATGAAACTTTCCGGGTTGATGCGGTTTGGGTTACGTTCAATTTACCGAAAGGGAATGCAGCTGTTTTATTTTGTTCTATCTACATAAATTTTATAGGTCTACATAGATAGAAAACCCCTACCTAGTTGGATTTTTGTTTATGGAAAAATGATAGGGCTGAAACACCTGTTTACTCGGGATTGTAAATTCAGACTAAAGTCTAAAAGCTCTCATTGCCTGGGTTAAATTTTTTAAACAAAACAAAAAACAGGCATAAATTGTTTACAAATCGTATGGTGAAACAAACAGGATATTGTAATTATTAAAATGCTTATTTTAAATACTCCTTTTCTTCATGGAATATTATCTTTCGTCAACAGATTGTCAACAGAAGACTTGGACTATTGAAGGTCAGACTGAAAAGGTTAAGCAAAATTTTCACAATGGGGAAGTCTTTTTGCTGGTAAGAAAATTTCGTCTACCTTTTTTCTTTTAATTAAAAAATAACTGTACGTGTTTAATATAAGATTATTCTATTATCTTTTAGAAAAGAAAAAGAAAAACTCAGTCAGAGGTCTTACTTATTTAAATGAAATGAAAGAAATGCAGAGGAGCTCTCCTTTTTTTAATTCCTTGGTTTAGAATTTCACAATAATAGGTAGGTATCTGTGCTGGTCATGTACATAGCACAATAATTAATATTCAATATACCCCATTAATTTTAATTGCAATGGTATTTGGAATGCTATTCGGAATTGCATCTTCCCAATAAATTTGGCAAAGTGGTTATGCGTTGCTCTTTTTGTGATGAACCGGACAAAAATATCTTCGTTTCAACATTTTCCTTCATAAACCACGGAAATTTCAAGGCTGTTCAACTTGAGAAAATCAGCAAGTCTTTTCATTCGAATACGTTTTGAAAGAGATAGTATGTATTCTTACTATCCCATCATTTTGTATGGCATGAGAAAGAGAAACATTCGAGGAAATAACATCAAACTGAATATTTACTTCAACATAACATCATTTCCATGAGTTCCACTTATTGCATCCAAGCGTCAACTTAAAAGTTTCTCTCCTCCCAAAAGAGCACTTATGTGCAAGCAGCTGCCTGAAACTACCTACACCAAGAAATGTAGAAAAGTTTTTGAAGAAAACGTAAGGGTGCGTTTAGACTCCAACGAGCAATCAGCGGTGCTTATAGAAATTTAGCTACCGACGAAATCTCGTATCAAGCAAAAAATGCTTCAAACTTAAGCAAAAGATTTCAAACTTTTGAGTCCAAGATAAAAACTTTTTCGTGTGCATAATGAGCACTTGGATCACTCCATTGGATCCAAACTCAAAATCTTCTTCTCCTTCTTTCACTTTGCCGTTATCCCAATTTCTATTTAGGGTCGGCATCCAAACTTAAAATATGTACTTTGTGTTATTTCCCCCTCTCCTTAAAATGGCTAGTGAACTCGAAGTGTTTAACTGAAACTAAACCCTAAGCCTAAACATTAAACATGTTTCACGCCCCTGTCTTGGGCTTTTCAACTAAACATAATGAAATCTTCTAACTCCTACACATATGTTGTTCTGTATGCATGAATAGGTATACTCAGAATATTTTTAGCATAAAACTTTCCGTTTCCCAAAATTTGGAAAGTTTGGGAGCACCAACGCAACAACTGTTTCTCAAAGAGATCAAAGTCTGATATTGGGAAATAAAACCGGAATTCCAATACTCAACCCCACACGCAGGTTTTGAATATTTACGTTTTTATTTTCGGTCTTTTGTATTTTCCTATGAGATGCACGTATGAATGTTATCAAGAACACAACTGTTACGCCACATGTAGGAAACAACATGGAATAAGAACAAACTAAACCCTTAACCAAAGGTGAAGAACCATACGGAAATAGTTGCCCTCTACACTTGCAGAGATAAAGCTAGAGTATAAAATCGGAAAGGAATGAAAAACTTTCGAAGTGAACGATAATGCATAAAGTGCTGAATAATTTATTATGTGAGATTTTAAAATCGAGATGGGAAGGGCATTTGCATGAAGAATCACCTAACTTAGAAAGGAAAATCC
Organism: Diaphorina citri; assembly: GCF_000475195.1. NCBI lineage: Eukaryota > Metazoa > Arthropoda > Insecta > Hemiptera > Psyllidae > Diaphorina > Diaphorina citri. Next base: position 125,439 of record NW_007378008.1, on the reverse strand, counting down.
GGTTGATATAAGAATATTACTTCTATAAATTAGATTTTAAAAAAGTCAACGAAGTTTTGATTTTTTCCTTTTTATCATGAAATGAAGAAGTAGAGGTATACATATATTCTTCAATTTCTCAAGAACTAACTTTGCAAAGGAATTTTAACTTCAAATTATACAATATCTATATAGGTACATACATGTACGTATTTCAAAGAGGAATCCACAGGAATTGATCTATAAATATTTTTTACCAAGAAGCCACAAAAGTGTAACGAAATTCATTTGCAAGTCTTTGTCAGTTAAATAAGGAAATGTGCTTATTATAAATCATATACAAAGGACCAAATTTGGGCCTTTCCTGTGGAAGACCACGTTACTAGGCTACTCCATTTTTGCCAAGCTTAAAATTAATAGGGAAAACGAGTGGGGCGTATAGGTAGCATTAAGCTTTTTCAACTCTCTTTCGTTTTTTTCCTGCTCTTGGGAACTCTATCCCTCTACTCCGCGAAAAGTTTGTGTAATTAAAATTATTTTAAAATGTTGGACCAGATTTATTTTTTGTTTGCTGTCAGATAATTTGTGGTTTGAGGGCCATCCCACTCTGTGTACAGTGTCATTTGTGTCACCTAACTCACTTGACTCTCTCCTAGATGTTACTTATCACCCTGCCTCATACTGACCCACAAGGGTCAGCTTGGGTATAAATTATGCAAATTTTGATCACTGGGAGTACTGGGACGTTTGCCGCTGACTTGAGGGGGTGTTTGTCTTGCTAGAAAAGTCAAGAATTTCACTCAGCATAATTTATGCTCCTTGTTTTGATTTATCTAACGCTGTTAACTTATCTAACACTGCTGACTTGACTTATTTATCTAACGCTTACTTATCTTTCCTACATCGCAGTATCAGGAAAGGTGCTTTCTGAAACGCGTGGGGATTATCCCTGAATGCTTTCAGCAAAATGCCGATGTGTATCTCTACAAAAATAATTTGCGTTTCAATGTTGCTAGATTTTGGTTCAGCGTATGACACCTATTGATTTGATGTGTGCTGTGATACTGAGGTATTTGTGATGGATGAGAGATCAGGTTCTCGTTTTTCACACGCTCAGACCGACATCGACATATAAGCTGGATCTTAAGATTCTTTCTTCTTTTGTGGAAAGGAAAATCCAAAAAAAAAAAAAAAAAAAAAAAAAAAAAAAAAAAAAAAAAATATGTTTGAAATTTCTGCTCCTTAAAAGTAACCAAAAATGCAAAGATTTGACCCAAAACAGATTCTCACGAGTCAAGAGCAACATACAGGTAGGATGTAAATAATTATGTATATCAGCTCCATTCAAAAACACAGAAAGCAAGAGAAAAGTCAGAAAAGCTTTCCAAAACGTATATAGAGAAAGCAAACCACAAAACACATTGCTGAATGCGGAGTACCGAAAAGCAAATACATGTAGACATGCACAAATACATGCAGTGCATGCCAAGACAGCATGACTAGCATGAGAACCATCACCACATGTTGAAACTAATCCGAGCTAATATCGGAGGTAATTCAAATCAAATTTTATACCTTTATCATTCTTTTTACAACTGCTTTATCGTAGCGTGCTTATGGCAATATTGGTTTCCCTGTGTGTCTTACCGACTTATTCCACCGACTTTCTTTTAGTATAACTTACCCCCTCTATTTTCTTCCCTATAGTATGACTTACCCATCTACTTTCTAGCCTATAGTAAGCCCCTTTCTATTGTCTTACCACTCTCCTGTCATCTGACGTGACTGCCGAAAAAAGGAGTTTGACCATTGAAATGTTCCTTTTGCTTAATTCCCGACTTTTTCAGCGCTCCGCGAAAAGAGGCTTATTCAGGAGGAGGGTGGTGATAAAGGAAGAAGATGACAGCATTACAGGCATAATTTTGAATATTTGAACTGTTTCAATCGGCCTGAAACTTCGGCTACCTTAATTTCTGCAGCCTTTGATCACTTGGGTGGGTTGGCGCAATGGAATTTCCGACATCGATTTTTGAAAACCACCCTACTGTTTATACATAGGTACTTTGTACCTGATCGATTGTTCGGCTCGTATACAACGACTGACTGGTAGGTAGAAATGCCTGAACCTTCATGACTTTATGACAACCACGAAACTCCCTAGGCTCCCCTTGTTGAGTTGGAGTTCTAATGTAGTAAGAAAAGATCACTTTGAAAATAGAACATTGGAACGAATTTATTTTGTGTAGACTCACCAGAGTGAAAACCAAGACTGAGGATTGAATCAATTCACTCTAGCCAATATTGGATATTGGAAAACCGAAATACACTGGTTCGAAACCACCATCATACACAACACCCCTTAACCTACGATCCACGTAATTAAATGCCATAAGTTTATGACTCGGCTATTGTTAATGCCATAGGCAACTGTCATAGAGGACCTGGGAGTGCCTGGTGGTACCAAGTGCGTGCCTGTCTACAGGTTGCATGGAGCTGGGAAACTTTATCGTGGAATTAAACATCAGGCTTGGATTAAAACGCCAGTTTGACTGGAAAGTCCTTTTACCTTAGCCGTCCTGAATTTCACTTCAGCTGTCAATATTTACAAATATGCCTTTACCTAATATAGGATCTCTACAGTCAAGTAATTAGACATGAAAAATGACGAAAAATTCATGTGCCAAAATGGACTCCCCATCAGTTTACCCAGATTGTCCTAGCTTCCTACTTCCTATCAATTCTATGACGGAAACAGGGTTTGGTTGTGGAGCTTTGCCTCAAATGTTAACGTTTTCCAAAAGGTCCACTTGTTGTTTCTTGTACATAGACCCCAAACTTTTGAAAAGTAAACCGTCTCCTGGAAGATCAGTGATGAACTGAGAAGTGAGAAAACAGACAAGATAAACCTGTAGGTGTGGCCCAGCCTAAATCTACTAATCCAGTCCTGTGAATCACGTTAAAATCAAGGAAAAGTTTACCCAGGAATTCCAACTCTCTCTGATATTCCAACTCTCTCTGATATTCACAAACAGCTATAATCATGATACTCACAAGGAAACTCTCTTATAGTTACCTGCCATGTAATAATGTACTGGGAATTATGAAAATTCAAAGTTGTTGTTGATGTTGTAAAGTTTATTGCAACTTTCATTCGTGCTACAAAGCACGGGGAAAGCTAGCTCCAAGTTCCCTAAGTAGGTATACCTAAATATCTAATACATAATTATATATGATTGCCTGTGCTGATTGCCTTATTGTTATAAAAAGGATCTATCCTTATTTACCTACTTTTCGTGTGATCGTACAATAAAGGATCAGATAGACGCAGCAAAATGTTGAGCTCTTCTTACTTTGATATATTATTTTCCCGATTAGTATGGTCCTAGTTGCCCCAAACAGGTCCCATTTTCTAATAAACACCCCCTAGGCTAACATTACCAAAATGTATTAATGTAGGTAGGTACTCGTACAAGTACAGGTCTGTACTCTGTACCTACCCATAATATTATACATGGGTACAAACATATGTAGGTAGAAAGAGAGGGAGAGAGAGAGAGGAGGGGGAGGAGGAGAAGAAGAAAACGAAGAGATGAAAGAAGTAGAAGTGGAAACTAAAATAAATATAGGTAGGTACATTTCAAAGCAGGTCTTTGTCTTTCAAATTCTTTGTACCTACTTATGTATGTAAGTACATATTTGATAAATAAGGGAACAAGTACCTATCAATCTAGGTACCTATGTACGAATATATGGTCATAATTTCGTCTGTTTCTTCCCACATTTTGTATAATACCTACATATGTTGTGTAATAATTATGTAAGCAGTATCATCATGTACCTGCATTAATCTTAAGCATGCAACGTAATATGTATTTACTTTAGTGTTACGTAGGTATATACATAGTGTAATCTGTATAAATACATATATTATGTACCAACGTACGTACGTACGTTTCTGTTACGTATGCACGTAATTTTTCACATGCATGGTCCAGTGCACAGTGTCAACATACTTAGTCACCCACATAATAATTCTCAGAGACATGTCTCACACGGAGAGTTTATTTACATTTAGGAGAAAAGGCATAAACAAAATTCATTATCATTGTTGAGTACTATGCATACAGGGTGGTTTTGGCGTCCAGATGACCGGCAAATTTTCGGGGGGGTAATTATTTGGTGTACTGGAAAGAACTTTGCTTGGTAACTTTTTGATAAATTCCGCAGGCAAAAGAAAAATGTATTCAGAACTTTTTTGAGCCCTGCGATCACTTTTGAATCTTTTGATTTAAAATTCCCTACTTACCTTTTTGGGAATGGAAAAATAGATCAAAAGAATTGTGTGCTGTAATACTACTCTACAAGTATTACAATAAAGATCCACCACTGATGGCTTTAAAATAATATGGATCTTTCTCATTTCACCTTCTAAGGAGGTGAAAGAACTACCAATTACAAAGAAATTCGAAAGATCTACCTACCTGGTACCTATATCCCCTATCGTGTACCTAAAACATCTGAATCACCCTGTATAATTTATGACCTATTTATGTCCTAATTATGACCCATATTTTACCGTGTACTTGCTTGTAGTTCAGGTTAAAGTCATATGCGATGTAAAATGTTTGCCCCTTGGGAAGTGAAATTTAGGAGGAGATTTATTTCAAAAATCATCAGTGGCGGAACTTTCTTGTAATAATTTCAGTACAGGATTGCAACATTCAGTACAGTATTGAGAAATGAGGGTGGGGTAAAAACAGACGAAAAACGCCAAGGTGACATCGGGGGGGATTTGTTTCAAAGTGGTCAGTGGTGAAGACTTCTTGTAATACTTATGGTACTGTATTAAGACAGGAAAAGAGGGCGTTATCTTTGGTACAAGAAAACAGAAAAATATGGCACTAGAGAGACACTAGGCACGGCCTTCATTCACCTATACAACTGACTTGGAACTTTTCAGACACCTTGTAAAAAGAGATAGTGAGCACTGAGCAGCCAACTCTGAATAAACCTTAAAATAAACTTACCTACCCAAGAGATTACTGTTCTTTTTAATCGAATGAAAACGTTCAAAAAAGGCTCTCTTATCCAACCTATTAAATAAAGCACAAACATCAACTTTTCATGTAAACGAAATGAAAACTTGGATTAATTTTTTCCAATCTTTTCAGGAGAAGAAAGAAACGAATCTTTTTTTTTTTTTTTTTTTTTTTACAAAATTTCTAAACATTTTTACACAAAGTTTCAGTTTAGAAAAAGTTTACTTTTTTATAAAAGGGAAGAGAAAGCTATTAAAGTTAGCAAAGAAGTAATATTGGCTGAGAATGAAAGACGGCTCCGGATTAGAATGGGAAAATCATGTAATAATATATTGTGAAATTAAATATTTAGAAATACGTTTATTTTATACGGGGTGGGACCATTCTTATGGTTGTTGAAAAAAAAAGGAAAATCTTGGTTTAGAAAAATTAGTGGAGATGTCATTTTCTCTCACTGCACTTAGTTTTCGTGCTGTGATATTGTATTTCCCATTTTTGATTCTTTTCTACATACCAATATTTATTACCTATTTCCTTTCTTATTATTTTCCTCTTACATCTTATCGAGATGGAAAAGACAAACCCATAAAACCGACTCCAAAAGGAGGTACATTAAAATCGAAGAATCAATCCCATAAAAATAATAATAATAATACCTAATAATAAAAAACAATACAGTAACCTGAGACCTCGAGAGAAGATTTTCAGTCATTCTACACCCAACATAGTACCTACAACAGGATTCAAAAGTGTGGGGAAACATAGGAAGGAAAGGAAGAAGAAGAAGAAGCAGAAGAAGGAGAAGAGGAAGGAGGAGGAGGAGAAGAAGAAGAAGAAGAAGAAGAAGAAGGAGGAATAAGAAGAAGAAGAAGAAGAAGAAGAAGAAGAAGAAGAAGAAGAAGGAAGAGGAGGATTCAGATAAAGGGGACAAGAAGAAGGGAGGACAAAGGGGAGAAGGAGGAGAAGAAAAGGTTAGGAGAGCAGGGAAGAAGAAAGCGAAGGGGAATCGAGGGTGTAAATTGAAGGAGGACGAAAGGAAAGGGGGAGAGTGTAAATTGATATTCAAAACACTTAGCAACAAGAGAACAGACAGGTTATGTTGTGCTGTTTAACTTCTGTGACCGGGCGCACACTCGACCAGAAAACTAAGGGGGAGAAAATCCAACAAATGGAAAAGCTGGTAAGAGGAGAGTTTTAAATCTCCTTCAAAGGAGGTGGATACCTCCTAATAAATGAATAGGTATATTTGATTGGGAATAGAATTGCCACAAATGAACAGTTATAAATTTCAAGGAATAAAAATTACATTCGAAGACAATATTATCTTAAGTAGGTACTGTAATAATTTCGAGAAGTTGCGGGTTCGATACTCCCCTGTGTCAACAAATTTCCCTTTTATTTGTGAACCATTAACAAGTAAGCATGTGAATAGTTGATTCCATGTGATTTTTCACGCCGAATCGAATGGTGAAACTTTTAGAACTGTCCGACTTACAGTTGAGAAGTTGTTGGTTCGAATACCTACGTATTCTGCAAATGTAATAGAAAGTCGTGTGATGTTCACACCAGATTTTTCTCTCTAGGTTGAGGAATCGATTGAAAATAGTGACAACAACATACCTATTTTTCCTCCTACCATCTAACTATACCTACTAGAATACTAGATTTATCTCTGTTCCAATTTTTACTATACTTCCATGTATTTTTCTTCTAAGTACCAGATGTATACTTACATATGTGACATTCTTTATCATAAAATAGGTCAAATCTTGTACTTTGTCTATCACTTCCAAACAAAGAAAGATTAGGAGTTCGTTCTCCTGACCACAATACCCTCCTATTTGTTTCCTTGACACAGAATCCTTAACAAGATTTATGACAAAGAAACGGGGAGTATAATAAAAAGTGTCTCTCCTTCTTTTTCTTCTGGAATCCCATTTTCTTCATCCCTTCCCTCGCAGTGTAAATTAGATAAAAAAAGAAACAAGCATGATGATTGCTTCTAGGTATATTATTATTATTTTAAAGATAAGTTTTTGACAAAGGCGAATTCCTTGAATCTTTGACTGAATCTTAGCGGTTAACTGATTTCATCTGTGAACTGGGCTTTCAGTTATATTCACAAAAGCCTGTAAGTCCAATGTTCAAGCAAAATAACCCTTAGAATAATTAGGTAAAACACTTGATTTTCTTTGCGAAATAAGTGTACTCCTATGATTTCTGTTTCTCTATTGCTGTAAATCTCTATTGCAATAGCTACATCGATCCCAATATACAATTCAAGCACCATAAAGTATCCCAATAGCTCTTAGTTCCTGATCAAGCTAGGGGAGTTGGTGTTGGTATCACTGTTTATGACAGAATTGTATACGAGTATGACTTTTACAGAAGTACATACATACCTATACACTGCTTGCAGCTAAATGCTAGTATTTGAAAATATATTATGGCATTTTATTTATTTTTTTTTTTTTTATGGAAACCATTGAACGAGCTTTAGCAATAAAGCACCATAAACATTGTACTTTTTTCCTATTATTAACATAATTATGTGTTATGATTCCAGTATCTAAATATAGAACATTCAATAAAAAAAAATTCAATGTCGTCAATTGTGTACTTCCCGGCAGTATTCGATCAATTCAATAAAAAAGTAGTACCTACCTACGTAAAAAATTGTACAGTACCTATTTAAATTTGTTAAAAGGTATTTTATAATATTTATTTTGATAGAACAAGGATCCTTTTACGAGTATTACTTGTCATTAGAATTTTAAGAGCGAAATTCCAAGGTGAAAAGTTACAATTAGGAAGGAACTTCACGTAGCCCTTATGCATATTAGCTACCTACTTACAATACTTGTAAATATAATACTCGGATTCCTACACATCTTGTCTTCATTGCTGGCATACTAGTTCTCTAAATACCAGCACGTGATCAAGTAAAATGGCACAACAAATGTTACACTCACATTGGAATACAAATGATACATTATAGTAATCTTTTAGAGAAACATTACTATCGAGGAGAAAGCAACATAAAGAGGGGACACCGAATATAGGAAGAAGGACAAAATCTAAAATACAATACACGATATTGCTCATAATATTTCTGGATTCAAACATTAGCCGGTATGTAGGTATGTCATAGGAAAGGTACTATAAAAAAGTTCGAGGATTTGGGACAAACATTTATTGATCCCTTCCTATTTCCTATACCCAAAAATGGCGTGTCCTTTTATATCCTTCTTTTCCTCAAAATAAAGTTTGTATCAAGTCCTCTTTGGAAAAAAAAAATTTCTGATCTCGCCGATGCCGATGTTTGGCTGCAATATTTACCTCGTTAAGCTTTCACACTTGTCGCCGTTAATCCTAAATTTAGACTCTGACCCAATTTTCCAAACCAGTGATCTTTTCTATCTTACTGGACTTTGAGACATTGAGGACTATCATTAATTTTGTTTACCAACGTGAAGTTGTTGGTGTTTTATTTTCCACAAGACGCAATAGCTGATCATGAAGAGGAAATCTTTTAGAAAGCTCTTTTTTACAATAAGAAGTACAATACAATACCTACTTATACATACCTAGGTACAAAGGATCTGAATTCCAAACTATGTATACCTACCTACCTTCCAATAATGTGAACTACCTCTGCTAGAAAATTCTTCTTTTCAACTTTTACATATACCTACCTATAATATGCCCAAAGGTATGATTTTCATCTTGATATTAACGGGCCAATCTTTTATTGATGAGAACACAATAACCTTTGATAACCTTTGTCTAATATTTTTCTTATAACATTCCGAGCTTTCTCATGTGCGCACAAATTATTTCCACTGGTTTCTTCACACTTTAACGAAAGCAGCGAAAACTATCTATCATGATCAGTTGGTTCTCTCTGATTTTACTATCTACGTATAAATATTTGAATATCCTATAGTTTCATTCTACATCCCTTGAACAAAAAAGGAAGCCCAAAAAAAAAAAAAAAAAAAAAAAAAAAAAAATCTGTAAACCAGAGTTGAATGTACCAGCCTTAACAGTGTAGTAGTACAGCATGGCAGTTTTTGAATCTCCGGATCGTCCGACCTCCATCCGTAGTCAGACAGTCTGTCAGACTTGGGTCTGAACGTGAGTGGTGGGCATTAGCAAAGAGTTTAGCAATCGGGGAACAAACTTTGTAACAAGCTTTCAATCTCAACACAAATGAAATTCCTTTGAATCTACGACCACAAAACAGAGTTGAAAGCACAGTCCAGGAAAGGTTATTTTTGGAAATTTTACTGCCTTCAAGAGCAAAGAGCAAAGATTAAGTTCGTGTTCAGAAATAGAAAGTAAAGGCCCGTTGGATAACGATACGTGGGAACGGGTCTTAAGACTGTACGAGATAGGTATCCCAGCGTCCTACACTGATAAATCATTTCAATGGTTCGCAATCATGTTTTGCGTGTACACATTACTCTTTGATTAGAACCTTCGAGTACTCATTCAGCTAAATAAATGGAGGTGAATTACTCTTTAATGGAACACGCTATTGTGATGTGCACTCAATTGAGAGAGAGAGAGAGAGAGAGAGAAAGAGAGCGGAGGCGGGAGGAGATAGAAATGCTGTATATTTGTTTTTGAAGGCAGAACTTCTTGTCTTTATAAACAAAAACAAAGAGGTGCTTCATATCACTTGAAATAAGAAGAGACTAGACAACTCTTTGGAAAATTCATACAAGAGCACCAAAACTCATTTATAAATATTTTAACCGTAAATACTTATGTTTATAGAAATTCCTCCACACATAAAAAAAAAAACATTATGTCCTAAGTGTCACACGAGATAGAAGTAATAATAAGTTTGAGTACTTTAGATTCTTCAGTTGAACATCGTTCAAATATTTTTGTGGCTTTACAATTTTCTCTTTAAGACCCCCCCCCCCTGAAAACCATTCTTTCGTGGAACCTGAGGCCTACTTTCTTTCAAGTTCCTATCTTTTTTCTCCTCCCTCTTCTTCCAGGACGTAATATAATAAAATTATTATGTAGAAGTAATTTTATTACTTGAGGTTTACTTCCGCTCCCCCTTCCATAGTGATGTAGGCAAGGGTATTTTGTCATTGTACTGAAGAAGGTGGTATATGAAAGTAGAAATTCTCCCTGGTGTTTTGCGAATAAGAGAGTGTATACCTGCGATAAGATGTGCTTCATACTCATGTTAGGTACCTACTTGCCGACGTCGGCGACATTTTGTCTACGCAGTACGCAGATAAATAAATAAATTTTGATGCCTAATTATGTATACCTACGTCTGATTTGTCTGTTGATTCTTCAGAAAATAACATTCTGTATCTTTCAGCATGACGATTCCATGCTCATGAGAAATGCTTGTACCTATTGCACTTCATAGGTACATAAAATTCTTCCAGTGTTGTCAATATGCAAAAGGCTCTATAACAGGTAAATCTGTATTTGGATAATTTTTCCTTTTACAGAGTAAATACATACCTCTGTAGCTCTCGTATCCAGAGGTTTATATTCAGTTCATACTCCCCTGTAAATACCTAGTGAGGAATGTAAAGAATGCTAGTCAAGCTAAAAGAAACAGACTATAACAAACATATTTCGTATTTCTTGCAGGTATTTGTGAGTCTTGATACCAAATACATGCTTCCCGTTCCTTATTTACCTTTTATTATTGCTCCAGCTCTTTTTCTACTTCAAAAACACACTTTTTCTTCGCCAAGTGATAAATAAACGATAAAAAATGGGAACATGTTAGTTTTTATAAATATTGAACGTGGGACGTATTGTATTTTCTATCTTACAGAATAATCCTTGTTATGATTGCGATAAGATTCAAAATTTAAACCCTCGCCTCTTCTTCTGCGGTTATCTCCTGCATGAGAAACATGAAAACTCAATTTATCCATCGAAAATACCCCTCGAAAATACATCAATATTTGGTCCGCGGTAGGTATAGCAAGATCTGCAACAATAATAATAGATTTCCTTTTCCTCGTAACTCATAGAGCTCATTCATTACTAAACAGTAGGTAAGACTGAAAATTTATTAGAAGAAGCAAATGGAAAAGTAATGTTCTTGTAACTCCTCACTCCTCATATCCATATTTCATTCGAAGTAATTTTTACCATTGCCTACCCCTATTGGTTAATTTCATAATGTCATCAAATTGTACTGATTGAATATTTCATTCGAAGTAATTTTTACCATTGCCTACCCCTATTGGTTAATTTCATAATGTCATCAAATTGTACTGATTGATTTTTTTTTTCTCTTTTTTGTGTTCTCTGTTCTCCGAGAACCCTGTTTAATAACAGGTATGTGAATGGAATAAAAAACAAACGACATAAAGCCCTCTAATCCCAGATTCGTTTTGCGTCAAGCTGTACCTGTAATACGTGACACGCCATGTTTTATAAATGTATTTAAAACGACATTTTTATGAGGGCATAAAATACCTATGGGTACATAAATGTCGAAATACTTATTGAAAATGAGAAAATTCAGCAAAACTATAAAATATACTGCTGAGTGTGTTGAGTGTTTTATGCAGTGCATGAAAAATTGCAAACAAACAGGTTAAGTGCATTGAAATACGAAAATTTAACCCCTGTTTAAATTATTTTTATGCAACAAAAGTTAGCTACAGGGTTCTGCATGTGTGTGCTATTTTTTTCCTTTTATGGGAGCATAATCCTCTTTTCAAACCCTAAATACCTACCAAAGTTCTACATTCTGGTTGAATTATTTTTACTTTTTTTCTATCATGATTTCATCAAATAAAGTATAAAAAATGTTCACTTTGAATATTAAATTTAAACTAATGATGTAGATTTTTTGTTTGTTTCTATGTAGATATGAGCCTATGTTTATAGATTATAGCTAAAAATGTGCAGTATGTAGGTAAAAGACTGTATAGTGTATACTGTAGGTATGTGTAAAAAAAAAACTTGAAAGTGTTTCAGACAGACTTGAACTTTTACTTTTAGAGCTTTCCAAGAATTCCGTTCATCTCTGTTGACTTTATTTTTCGTCTGCCGTGGTTCCATTTTGATGAGAAGATTAAAGAAAGTGGCCGAAGGTTGTTTGCATTTTTTATCTCTTTTTGATTTTTATTCCATGTGACAGGATTATCCTGAGGGAGCTCTTCCGCTTAACCATTCTTCCATCTAGTTTATTCAAGTTGAAGTGTCCTGTGATGCCAAGGAACTCAAAACTATAGCATCAACATCACCACATTTGAGTCATTGCTCAACATCACAACTATAGCATCAACAATTCAACATCACCACATTTGAGCCAGTGCCTTTGATGAAATCGAAGGTACCTATTATGAACAGTTTGTCCAAATTTTTAATTTTGGTGAAATATGCACATTGTACAATTGTACATACATATTATAGGACTGAATGATCCTGTGATACATGTAAAAAATTACAAATACAAATGGGTTCAATTCCAGAGAAAGCATTTTTCAGATTTATTTTCCGCAGAATGTCTTTCGGACTACGCCTCCGCAAGATGTTTGTTTTTACATCTCCACAAATTTAACTCGGGAACATATTATTATCGGGGTTAAAAATTTACTTAGTCAGCTAAATCAGCGTTTCCTTGCTTAAAGTTATGATGTATGAGTCCTTTGATAAATGTCTCTGCAGATAAAAACTTACAGTAGGAACGTTCAGTGCCAATTTTTTCCCTCTTTTCTCAACTAGGGAATATTATTCGTGGTCCCTTTTTGAAAACAGGATGCGTGGGTTTCTCTATCCAAATTTTATAAATGTTTTTTCCTATGGCGATGGCTGGGGACGGACCATTGTTGAGGTTTTTATTAGTATTTTAGACAATTTGATAATCTATGATCAGGGTCCAAGAAAATTGAGATAAGCTGGCTCGGCCATATCGGAATCCCAGTGTTTTTAATTACAAGTTTTCATTAATGCTTCTGGAATTTCAATACCCCTTTCCCAATATTATTAAGAGCTGAAATGTAAATGAAAAAGTACCAGGATAGCATGAACTGGAAGAAAAATTTGAATCTCATTGGTAGGTCATAAAAAGTTTATATGGGAAACATTCCTAACTTTTCAATTTCGCAATGAAATTTCGAGGAACATAAAATATAGCTCTAATAATGATATGTCTCCTTGGTCTGTATAAATACGCCTTCTGACGTGCTTTATTGCTGGAAAAGAACATTGAACTTTGGTATGTCTACAATTTACATACATATAACGAGTAGAAAAACAAAAATCTTCAGGATTTTGTCCTACAGTCTCTGGTGTAGACTTTGATTTGTGGATTCCAGCTCAAGTGATTCAGGACGAAATTTATTATAACTGCCGACGTGCTCATGCCTTAGTATAGTAGGCGTCCATAACTTAGAAGGGACCATCGACCCTCGCCTAGTACCGACCCAAGAGAGAGACAGAGAGAGAGAGGGGGGGGGAGAGAAAGAAACCATGCTAATGAATAGAAGCGTCCTCAACGGAGCCTTGATCATAGTACCACCCTCTCAGAAAATCATGGTCTCCATGGTCTATGGTCGCTGTTGTGGCCGCGCTCTTAAACATATACCATTGTATAGCACAAAAATAAATAAAAGATCATTTTTTTTTTCTTTTTATTAGAATTCATTACTCAATGTAGAAAAAGCACAACATGGCTCGTAAAACTTTCAGCCAATAAAATTACAATATATTGATCGAGAGAGAGAGAGAGAGAGAGGGAGAGGAGAAAAGGGAGAAAGAAAAAAAAACTGAGAATAAAGAGTTTGATAGAGGAAGAAGGAGAATGTTATTTTTGGAATAATTGGAAAGGGAGAGGGAGAGGGAGAGGGAGAGAATGGACCAAAAGGGTGCTGCTTTTGGGATAAAAGTGGAATAAGGAATCTTGTGGATCTTTCTTATTTTGCCAAAAAATTTTATTCTTATTAAAATTATTATTATTATTATTTTTAAGGAGAAAAAGCGCGCTCATTCATTTTCATTTATTCAATTTTATTTGAAAGCATGCAATGTACAAGAGTTCACTCATTCCTCCTCTCTTTCAGTGAGAAATATACAGGGTGTAACTATGTTTTTAGTTATTTTTCGAGTGTAGGTGAAAAAAAAAAAAATCTGGTGTGAACATCACACGACTTTCCTTATCCTATTGAATGATGCTTGTTTTTATGTTCTATATTAATTTTTACAATATCTCTAACCGTTTAGTCGGTATAGCTGAAAACCGCCAAAAAACGGTCAAAAACCACCAAAAAGCGGTCAAAATACCGCCAACCGCAGCACCTATCTCAACCAAACGTTTTGAGTTGCATCCTTGTCACATTTTTAAACTCCATACCAAATTTCAAGTCTCTAGCTCATACCGTTCCCGATATATTGTTAAATTACACCGAAAACCGCCAAAAAGCGGTAAAATGCCGCCAACCGTTGCACCGATCTTAACCAAAAGTTTCGTGTCGCATCCTTGTCACATTTGACATCTACATACCAAATTTCAAGTCTCTAGCTCTTACCGTTCTCGAGATATTTTGTTTACAGACAGACAGACAGACAGACACACAGACAGACACACAGACAGACAGACACACACACGGACCAATGGCTGAAACTTCGGATTTAGGCTCTAGGGACCTCAAAACGTGTTTTGGCACTAAAAACTGACCATCGAAATTTTGACCCGATTACATTACTTTCCTTCCTATAGGATAGGGAAAGTAAAAACTGATGGAGGCCATATTTAAACAATTATTAGGAAGAAGAAAAAGTATTATACGTACATAGTTGTGCTCAGCTAGAATGCTTGTCACTGTCACAAAATTGTTCCTCGATTAATACCTACATAATTATCTTACTAAATTTTATTACATGCCTTGCACGCAAACTACCAAAGTCCACATCCAAAGTCCACTGTCTACTACACCTCTGAAGTTGTTCATTTAGGAAGAACAGATGATTAAGAACATTAATGGCTTAAAATTAAAAAAAAAAAAAACACAACTCTTTGGTTTACAGGAGGTTTAAAAAGAAAAGTACATCGGTAAATATTTTTCTCTTGGACTGAGCCTTCGTCATGTGGACTTCGTTCACCCTGTATACAAGAAAATGTTAAATGTTACTTTAAATATAATACATTTAAAAAAAAGAGGATAATCTCTTTCGGATATTCTATGTATTTTTTAAGAGAGAGAGAGAGAGAGAAAAGCTAAAAGCAAAGCGTTTTCCGTACATATCTTCCAACTCTGCTTTCCGAAGTGTAAATTTTTCGCTCCTCTTCTATGTAGAACTTTAAAATGAATTTTTTACATAAAAATAATGTTTGTTCTTCCGCTGTTGGCGATGTGGCGTATGGTTAGATAACATGTTTTGCGGTTGAATATTTTTTGATATACATATTTTTCATACTCTTCTGACTTTGGAATTTCTTAGTTGCCCTTCCTACGGGAGATGAGAATTTAATGATTCCGAAAATATTCTTCATTATGTTTTCCTTTCTGTATTATGTTTCTATTATGAGTTCATTTTTTCATTCTTCCTCCTCCTCCCTTCCCCTTCTTCCGTCTATCATCCTTGTTCCTCTTCTTTCTCGTTTATATTCTTCTCCCCATTTTCTCCTACTTTCCTTTGCAATCCTCTCTTCTTCTACTCCTCCACCTCTCATCCCTTTCCTATTCATAGTCGTTTATGTTCCTCTTTCCCTTCGTCCATTTATTTTCTGCCCTCACTTCTTCTTCTTTACTTCATCTTCTTGTTATTCTTATTTTTGTCCATCATTTTCCCACTCTCCGAAGTCTTCCTAATTGTAAAATAATGCTTCGACCATCTTTTCTTCTTTTTGTTTTCATAGGAGATTATATTTCTCCATTTTACCAAGATTGACGACAAGTAAGAAGTACATTTTTCATAGAGTCAGGGTAGACAAAGAATGATGAAAGAGTTTGTTGTTTCAAATGAATATTTCTATTGAGATAAGGTGATAAATAGAATGTAATAATTTATTATTACCTTGAATTTTACTAATAATAGCGGTGCTCCCTAAGGTAAATATATTTTTACTTTCCTTATCCTATAGGAAGGAAAGTAATGTAATCGGGTCAAAATGGTTGCAATATTTTAAGGTTGTTATGTTCTTAAGATAATTGTGTAAAATAATAACTAGATACGTATGAAGATACGTGTCGTAAAATATTGATTGGTAATTATTTCAACCGGTTCAAAAAAATCCATTTTCTAATTATCGATTCAGGGATAGGTAGAATAGGTAGATATTTCATTCATAAACATATTAACCTATCTTTTAATTTCCTAAATTACAAACATAAGTAAATCTTACTTATAGGTACTATACTAATCTTACTTATGCCAGGTACTACCTATAAAATATAAGAATTTTCACCAAAATAGTCAAATGTTAGTCATACACAAACATTAGCATAAGTGATATATTTTATAGTTTACAAGGGTTGCAATATTTTAAGGTTGTTATGTTCTTAAGATAATTGTGTAAAATAATAACTAGATACGTATGAAGATACGTGTCGTAAAATATGCTTCTAATCTCTTGCAATGATGGAGAATATTTCCCGTTCATAATGCTTTGATATTGTAAATGTTACAACAGAACACCCAAATAAGCACCATTCAATAGGATAAGGAAAGTCGTGTGATGTTCACACCAGATTTTTATAAGTAGACATTGCTGCATAATTTTATTTTTGAAATCAGATTTTTAAGAAGACATTCTGAACTTTGTCTATTCTGCCATCACTTTAGATTTACAACAATACTCGTTACCATCTTCTGGTTGAATCTCTCGTTTTTATATAACTTAAAGTACACACATTATACATAATTATATGTATACCCTACAGCGCATGAGTATGTGTGGGTGCCTAACTTGAAATATCTTGAGCCTCTCCAAAACTTTTTTACGAAACTTTAATTTTAATCTGTTGCCAAACTTTACAAGTGAGTTACTTCCTAATGCTTTGTATTTTGCAACCCGGAATAGCACTGTAATGGCCCAAAACCCCTACAATTTATGCAAATTGTTAGAACTCTTCAGTCTTGAGCCACATCTCCTCAAAAATGAGAACTTTTTTCTCAAGCAAACAACTGTCAGATTTTCTTCTTTTTTTTTTATCTCAAAAAATAATAGAAAAAATAATACTGGCAATAGATGTTGTGTGACAGTAATGCTTTGTATTTTGCAACCCGGAATAGCACTGTAATGGCCCAAAACCCCTACAATTTATGCAAATTGTTAGAACTCTTCAGTCTTAAGCCACATCTCCTCAAATGAGAACTTTTTTCTCAAGCAAACAACTGTCAGGTTTTCTTCTTCTTTTTTATCTCAAAAAATAATAGAAAAAATAATGCTGACAATAGATGTTGTGACGTCCTATGAAATGTGAAATCTAGAGGAGAGGAAACAGAAGAGGGAGAAAGTACTAAAGACTCTAAAGAGACTCATTTGCATAGTAATAATTATTGTCATATTTTCATCTAAAACACAAGACAGCGTAAACATTTGTGTCAGCTGTTCAGGAAATAATTTACACTTATATGAGATGACGTTCTGACGAGTTTCAGCTTATGAGAAAATTTCAATTTCACGGTTTTAGGAAGGATGTTTCAGTCCGCCAGTCAGATATGGAAAAATAAGAAGTGAAAAAATGTTGTTTAGTTTAGACCTTGGCCTTGCTGTTGTCAAAAAGTGTAAACAAATCATCTTTAGCCTACGATATTATGGCACATCTATTTTTACATTTTTGCACTCCCTCATTCACTCATAGGTATACCTACTCATTGACCATGAGATTGATAGGCAAGTGTTAATGTTAAGGGATAAGGGATCGATAGGGAGACAGGTTTTATGTAGGTATCAACTGGGCAATCAAATTCAATTTGTGTGAGTGCCGTGTAATTTTATTTGAGTATGCAATGTGCAATAAAAGAAAAACAATGGTGGATATGTCTGATTCACTTTTAACTTGCAAAAATCTAAAAAGGTAGCTTTCAGCCGGTATAAGCAACAAATGGGTACAGCTTTCCATTTTATTTTCTCCTGAATTATTCATGTGTAGCTGACAATTTTTTCCCCCGACTTATCTTCTCCATGTTTTATTTATTATGATTTAATTTTGTCGAAAAGTAATCACAGTTAGATCTAAAATGTACGGTAGCAGGAGAGGTTGCTCAAAGTAACATGTGTGGTGTTTTGTCGTTTTGATGAGTAGATAGATAGGTGTGTTTTAATTTGAGTTACATCTCCTTTGATAGGTATGGTGTTACCTACTTTTACTTTGAGTATCATCTTCTTTGAAGGGAGTTTTACTTTGTAGTAGCATTTTATTGAACGAACGAATTGGATTTTAAATTTCGACTCTTCGAAGATTTTGAATTTTGTTTGTCCATTTCGCCATAACCTAGAATAAGTTAGTAGATTTAAGTTAGAATATAAGTATGTATTAGAATTAAGCTAACATTGTTAACATACAAATTGTATAAATAAACAATAAAAACTTTCATTCATTCATTCATTCATTCATTCATACTCTCGAACGGTGTGTCCGATTTTGATGAAATTTGGACATATGCTCACGAGATTTTAGGTTCCATCAGCCGTTTGGGGCCTTTCTTTAGCGAGTTCTACATTAGTAAATTAAGTAAATTTATAAGACACGTTTTTAGATTTTTTAGCATTTCAGCCGGAGATTCTTCTTTGAGAATTTCCAACCAATCAGCTTCTTCGCAAAGTTCCGGCATTTCAAAGCAAAATGTTCGCTGCTCTCAGTCTTCTCCATTTTTTCAACCTTCCCAATCTTTCTAAACTTCTCATCCATACACTTTTCTACCCATCAACATGATGAAAAGAAAAATTATCTCTCCAATACAATCCTCTCTCCTCTCTTCCTTCTCTCTCCTCTTCCTCCTCCTTTTCCTCTTTCTCTCTTCCCCTCCTCCTCTTTTCCTTCTCTCCCCCTCCATTCTTCATTGATGCGTCTGATCCATTATTAAAAAGCATTAAAAAAAATAAGGAAAAAAACATCCCGGGCGGGAATCGAACCCGCGGCCTAGCGCTTACAAGGCAGACGCACTACCAACTAAGCTAACTAGGCTGGCTAGCATTTCATTGAACGAACGAATTGGATTCTAAAATTCGACTCTTCGAAGATTTTGAATTTTGTTTGTCCATTCCGCCACATACTCTCGAACGGTGTGTCCGATTTTGATGAAATTTGGACATATGCTCACGAGATTTTGGGTTCCATCAGCCGTTTGGGGCCTTTCTTTAGCGAGTTCTACATTGGTAAATTAAGTAAATTCATTTGACACGTTTTTAGAATTTTTAGCATTTCAGCCTGAGATTCTTCTTTGAGAATTTCCAACCAATCAGCTTCTTCGCAAAGTTCCGACATTTCAAAGCAAAATGTTCGCTGCTCTCATGGTCTTCTTCATTTCTTTCAATCTTTCTAAACTTCTCATCCATACACTTTTCTATCCATCAACATGATGAAAAGAAAAATTATCTCTCCAATACAATCCTCTCTCCTCTTCCTCCTTCTCCTCTTTCTCTCTTCAGCCTCTCCCCCTCCATTCTTCATTGATGCGTCTGATCCATTATTAAAAAGCATTAAAAAAATAAGGAAAAAACATCAAACAGGATTAATCAAGTGAAAAGAAAAACAGTTAATATATTTGGAAAACATCTTTGCTGAAAGGAAAAAGAAAGCTCGAAAAGGAAATTCCGACAAAGTTCGAACATCAGGGTGCTTGGAAGATCTTCATCTTATGGAATTTGAGTTAAAATCAGTCTCGGAAGTCAGAAATTTACTCGGTGGTTAAATGTTTAGGTGATGTGCGTAAGCGGGAGGGCTTGGGGTTCGAATCTCAACAGAGGATGGAAATTTTAGCCTCATTATTTTGGGAAATTCCGACAAAGTTCGAACATCAGGGTGCTTGGAAGATCTTCATCTTATGGAATTTGAGTTAAAATCAGTCTCGGAAGTCAGAACTTTACTCGGTGGTTAAATGTTTGGGTGTGCGTAAGCGGGAGGGCTTGAAGTTTGAATCCCAACAGAGGATGGAAATTTTAGCCTCATTATTTTAAGAATTTTACATGAGAAGAGTTTACTGCTATGGTATCGAACTTGTTAGTCTGATACAAGAACCGGGCACTATAATAAGCATTGTTATGCTTCGGTGTTCCTCATTTCTATCAATTTATAACTGACATCTGCAGCGCGAAGCTTTAAGTTCTCTCAAACAAAAGGAAACCAGAAGAAAGGCATTCACTTATTCACAACATTTTCTTTTCTTCAGTTTCTTTCTTTTATGAAAATGAACTCTGCCTGTTTTACTTTCTGCTTTCTATATTTATGAAAGGTGCTTTTGACAATTCATTTTTTACTCGAAAAAAAGATGAAGACGAAAACTAGTGTTTTACTACCGCTTTCTTAGTTCTTGGGCCTGAGAATTAGAGCTCTAGGGTTTGGTGCTAGAGAACTCCTGAGAGACTTCGCCCAGTGATTACTTTCCACTCAACAGTCTGCTACTAACTACTGGCACAGAAAGACGAAGAGAATAAAGGAGAAAGGTCGGAGAAGAAAAGGGAAAAAGAATTATATTCCGAGTCATCATGAATGACATAGAAATGAAGAAGAAGAAGAAGAAGAAGAAGAAGAAGAAGAAGAAGGAGGAGGAGGAGGAGGAGGAGGAGGAGGAGGAGGAGAAAAAAATGATAAAAAAACGGCAACCCCTACTGATGAGTTTGTGCCATGAGGCGAGAGCATAAACATTTTTCGCTGAGTAAGAATGGGGGGTCGCTGAATAAGAATGGGAGGGCTTGGGGACGCTAAATAATTTCCACTGCGCTAATGACGAATTTTCTTTCATATTTAATGGGGGTCTTCTCGAGAAGGTATTAAATGTTTAATGGGAATTTCTGTACCTATAGATATCATCATAATTTACAAGGGCTTTCTCTTGCCCTTGGTGTGGTGTACTTACCTATGTATGTAGGTATATCATTAAAGGGAAGTCCCTGGAACTCTGTAAGAAGTGGGAACTGAAATTGACGAATTTTCCGTCAGCATCCTTGTTACTGTTTGTGTTTACTTGGATAACGTCTTAGTTCCCTTCCTTTGTCATTTTACAGTCTTTCCTTCCACCTAAAATCTTTGAGATCTCAGTTCTGAGTTCTTGCTATTCCTCTTTATCTAAGGTACTTTCCGTTCCGCGTTCCCTCTTCTTTCCTTTGCTTCTTCTTTCCTTTTCCTTCCTCTCCTATCATTCCCTCTCCTTGCTTCTCTCCTTCTACTCCTCTTCCCTTTCCAATCTCTTTCACCAAGGTTCCTTTCGCTCCGTCTTCTTTCCTATTCCACCCTCTCCTCCCTCATCTCCTTTCCTCTTTCTGCCCCCTCTCTTATTTCTCCTTGTTCTTGTCTCTCCCTCTTCTTTCACCTTCCTCTTCTCTCTCCTTTCTTCTTCCACATATCATTCGCTTGATTTCCCACCTAGTTCTCGATTTCCAATACCGCCAGAACTTACTCCTTCATTCCGATCACGTTCTGGATTCAATTCAATTTCCTTCTTATTTTATTACTCGTAAGTTGTTTTTTGTTTTCTCCACAGTTTTTATATCTTCTCCCTTCAAAATCAGATTTGAGAACAATATTTTCTTTGTTTGTGTGTATTGTTTTTATTGTTTGTTTTGTTTTTATTGGGAAAATAATACCTTGTAAGCCGCGCGCTTTGGTTGTTTCTTTTCGTTGTATTTATTTACTAGTGAATAAGTATATAGGTATCTGTGTTTTGTGGTTGGGTTAGGTAGGTATAGTTACAGGATAAACTGTTGATATCACCTATCAGGAATTTAGGAATCATTTTAAGATTTATATTGCCTAATTGTCCAAACTTACTGTCATGATTTCTGACATGTTGTGCATTGGACATCAGTTTACAACCCCCTTCGTGTTTTAAATCGTCCTTTGGAACTTGCCTTCAATAGAACTTACGTGAATAAATGGTCAGATAAAGGGGACAAGAAGAAGGGAGGACAAAGGGGAGAAGGAGGAGAAGAAAAGGTTAGGAGAGCAGGGAAGAAGAAAGCGAAGGGAAATCGAGGGTGTAAACTGAAGGAGGAGGAAAGGAAAGGGGGAGAGTGTAAATTGATATTCAAAACACTTACACTTAGCAACAAGAGAACAGACAGGTTATGTTGTGCTGTTTAACTTCTGTGACCGGGTGCACACTCGACCAGAAAACTAAGGGTGAGAAGATTCAACAAATGGAAAAGCTGGTAAGAGGAGAGTTTTAAATCTCCTTCAAAGGAGGTGGATACCTCCTCATAAATGAATAGGTATATTTACTTGGGAATAGAATTGCCACAAATGAACAGTTATAAATTTCAAGGAATAAAAATTACATTCGAAGACAATATTGAAAACGTACTCAAAAGTGTAATTACTTTCTTTTATTTTATTATTATTGGTGGAGATGCCATTGCACTTCTGATCCGGAATAATGGTATCATTGGGAGACAAATCCCGGCTTTTCCTCTAAGAAAGTTAGCCTTTTGACTTGTGTTTTGTAAGTACCTTGGGGGATCTCAGTCAATCCCAGACAGGCCAGTTTATTATGAAATTAATACCTACCATTGCGTGTGATAGGTCGGCTGATAAGGCAGTTTGAAAAAACGAATTACAAAAAAAAAAAAAAAAAAAAAAAAAAAAGTAGGTAGCAATGAATATAAAAAGTTTTATATTGTGCTGCAAATGCTTCTAACTTTCCAACTTTTTTCCCTCTCCACTTCGCCTCAACATTGTGATGGATTTTCAATGTTCAATTTATTTTCTCATAGAGATGTGTTTAAGACGTTGAGATTTATGTCTCCGCTTTCAATCTCTCACATGCTAGGTTTAATTTTATTAACATAGTAAATTCTTCGCTCCAGACAAGTCACTCGGTCTTGGGAGTTTTCCTGCAAAATTAAAAGCTCTCAGTTCGAGAAGCAAGGTGAAGTATGTGTTTTTTCATGGACAAAGTTTAGGTACTTGATTAAACAGGCAGACTAAATTCAAAACAACCCACTAAACTCAGAACTCTCTTCCTTCGGCCATTTCATACACCTATTCGTATGATTCATTTAATTCTGTACAATCAGTTCCATTTTTCAAATGGAAATCCTTTGCTAGCAAAAGTCCAAGAAGAAGGTATAGCAATGTGCAAACCCAAGCACAATGTATTTAGCTGTAGCAAGCATTGCAGCATTACCAGCTTTAAATACAGGGTGGTGCTTTTGAGAAGTCCTCAGGGATCTGAACACTGAGAGTCTTTAAAAAAAGAATCGATGCTATTACAGGTTTCATTTCAATCTCTCACATGCTAGGTTTAATTTTATTAACATAGTAAATTCTTCGCTCCAGACAAGTCACTCGGTCTTGGGAGTTTTCCTGGAAAATTAAAAGTTCTCAGTTCGAGTAGCAAGGTGAAATATGTGTTTTTTCATGGACAAAGTTTAGGTACTTGATTTCAAATGAAGCTATTGCTTACGTAGATATACATGCATATATTATGTTACAATATTGTTACAAAAGTCAACTTTGTGGCCCAATAATTTGGTGTATGTACCTGTGGTCGACATTTTGGTTCAAAAAACTTCCTTAACGGGAAAAGTCCCTGGAATTTCCCTCATGTGTTAATCGGAAGAACTATTCGAGAGTTGTCCTCTAAAAAAACAGGCAGACTAAATTCAAAATAACCCAGTAAACTCAGAACTCTCTTCCTTCGGCCATTTTATACACCTATTCGTATGATTAATTTAATTCTGTACACTCAGTTCCATTTTTCAAATGGAAATCCTTTGCTAGCAAAAGTCCAAGAAGAAGGTATAGCAATGTGCAAACCCAAGCACAATGTATTTTGCTGTAGCAAGCATTGCAGCATTACCAGCTTTAAGTACAGGGTGGTGCTTTTGAGAAGTCCTCAGGGATCTGAACATTGAGAGTCTTTAAAAGAAGAATCGATGCTATTACAGGTTTCGGTGAGGGTGTGGAACACTTGAAGCAAGTGATAATCTCCCATCCATCCTCATGTGACACTTCCTATCTATCACTCGGTCAAAAGCTAACCTAACTGGCCATTTCCCCGTGATTTGAAGCGAACCCCCTCCCCCTCAAGCTGCCACAGTTGCAGTGTTGCCAGACGAATTGCCCGTCAAATGTGTCGGCATTTTTAGGTCGGATGACGGGAAAAAATTGGCTAATTGGTTATGTTTTATATGTATAGTTATTTATTTATTTGAGTAGTAAGTATTGGTAAGTAGGAATCATTTTCGAGTGAAATCACTCGGAGTACTTTGTTTGGGGACTTCAATATGATATAGGGCATGGGGAAAGTCTACTACCATATTTCAGTTATTTAACTAAGCCTTTAGTCAGTAAAAAAGCGGTGGAATTGCATAAATATACGATAAAACACTAACCGTTCTTCTCATGTTAATGAAAACTACTGTAAAGGGGTTTTTAGGTATGGTTTTGGGGGGGTCTACTCTCATAACATTTTCGATATCTCTAACCGTTTAGTGAAAACCGCCAAAAAGCGGTTATTTCCGCCTGTGGGCGGAGCCCGATGCAACTTTTGCCGAGTTTCAGATTTTTCCCTTTACTTACTCATTAAGACCTACCATCCTGCCAAATTTCAAGTTTCTACGACATCGGGAAGTGCCTCAACATTTTGATGAGTGAGTGAGTGAGTGAGTGAGTGAATGAGTAAAAAAAATGCGATTTTTCCGCCTCTATATCTCCCGCTGAGTAAGAATGGGGGGTCGCTGAATAAGAATGGGAGGGCTTGGGGACGCTAAATAATTTCCACTGCGCTAATGACGAATTTTCTTTCATATTTAATGGGGGTCTTCTCGAGAAGGTATTAAATGTTTAATGGGAATTTCTGTACCTATAGATATCATCATAATTTACAAGGGCTTTCTCTTGCCCTTGGTGTGGTGTACTTACCTATGTATGTAGGTATATCATTAAAGGGAAGTCCCTGGAACTCTGTAAGAAGTGGGAACTGAAATTGACGAATTTTCCGTCAGCATCCTTGTTACTGTTTGTGTTTACTTGGATAACGTCTTAGTTCCCTTCCTTTGTCATTTTACAGTCTTTCCTTCCACCTAAAATCTTTGAGATCTCAGTTCTGAGTTCTTGCTATTCCTCTTTATCTAAGGTACTTTCCGTTCCGCGTTCCCTCTTCTTTCCTTTGCTTCTTCTTTCCTTTTCCTTCCTCTCCTATCATTCCCTCTCCTTGCTTCTCTCCTTCTACTCCTCTTCCCTTTCCAATCTCTTTCACCAAGGTTCCTTTCGCTCCGTCTTCTTTCCTATTCCACCCTCTCCTCCCTCATCTCCTTTCCTCTTTCTGCCCCCTCTCTTATTTCTCCTTGTTCTTGTCTCTCCCTCTTCTTTCACCTTCCTCTTCTCTCTCCTTTCTTCTTCCACATATCATTCGCTTGATTTCCCACCTAGTTCTCGATTGCCAATACCGCCAGAACTTACTCCTCCATTCCGATCACGTTCTGGATTCAATTCAATTTCCTTCTTATTTTATTACTCGTAAGTTGTTTTTTGTTTTCTCCACAGTTTTTATATCTTCTCCCTTCAAAATCAGATTTGAGAACAATATTTTCTTTGTTTGTGTGTATTGTTTTTTATTGTTTGTTTTGTTTTTATTGGGAAAATAATACCTTGTAAGCCGCGCGCTTTGGTTGTTTCTTTTCGTTGTATTTATTTAACAGTGAATAAGTATATATTATCTGTGTTTTGTGGTTGGGTTAGGTAGGCATAGTTACAGGATAAACTGTTGATATCAGCAATTAGGAATTTAGGAATCATTTTTCGAAGATTTTGTGACAACCCTGTTTTTTTTTTTTATCATGTCGTTTTGTAACTTGCTCGCAATAGAGTTTACGTGAATAAATGCTTATTTAATTACCTAACCTATTAATTGTCCTATAAATTGGCATTCTTAATGATGTCTTGTTGATAATTAACACAATTTTATACCTTTAGAGCCACATTACCTACATTACCTCTAGGTACTTTTACCTTGTGCTTAATTTCACTGACAAAATGTTGATTTTCCGCCCAAATGTGTCGTTTGAATTTTTTTCCGTACAGAAAAGAAAATATCATTAACAAAACATTTTCACTTTTTTTCGAGAAAAATACAAGATGGCGTGCTACTGGTGTGTCTGAGAGTGACAGGTTTCGCTGGTTCTAATTAATCATCGACTCCATTCATCAGCTCATTACACGCCGTCAAAACTTCATCAAACATTATTTCTTGTTTGCTTCCTCGGAATTTTCCTCAGGAAGTTTGGATGTTGGTTCAGTGGTGCAGTAGGAATCCCTCGCGTGAGCTCCTAAATTTTTTAGGTCATAATAATTAGAAGGATCTTTGGAGTGGTCCTATAACCCTCTTCTTCTTTTTCTTCTTCACCTTTTCCCGTGTACAGACAGAGGGTCTGCGTTTTTCTTCAGCCTCTCAAACAGTCCTAACTAGGGTGATTGCTTTGGTCTGACATTTGGTTTTGGCTACCCTATGTCCCTTGTGTGTCCTATATTCTTAAGAAACAAGTCCTTTAAGAATAAGTGAGTTTGTACCTTGAGGGACCTTTGATATCGCCTTTTTCGGGGCGAGAGCATAAACATTTTTTCCATCGGAAATTAAGAAACAAATATCAAAATGAACATGAGACAAAATGAGTGTAACAGAAAAGAAGAAGAAAAGGACGGGAGGAGAATGAATGTAACAGGAAAGAAGGCAGAAGGGAAGGCAAATGAATACGTAACAGAAAAGATCACAGAAGGGACAGACGGGGAATGAAATGTAACAGGAAAGATGGAAGAAGGGAAGGAAGGCAACAGAAAATGAAGGAAGGGGAGGCAAATGAATGTACCAGAAGGGGAAAGCAACTGATGACAGCAGAGAGAAAGATCGAGGAAAGAAGAGAAGGTAAAAGGCAGGAAAATCAAGGAGAGGTGTAGGATGTAGGTAGGATAATACGTATGTAGGGAAACGTATTAAAGTGGGTATTTTCTGCATATCTATGTACATTGTACATACCTACTTGTAGAATGTATTTATGTATTTACGTATGACATAAAACAAAGGCCTTAATTACAAGTATATTCTATAGGCCTGGGTATTAGTTCCAACTACTAAGGTTTTATCGTCCCGAAATCGAAGAGAGAAGGAAGACAGGATAGGAGAATGACAGCCGTTCCGAGAGCGAACATTATCCCGTCAGGATAAATCCGCCCTGGGCGGGAATCGAACCCGCGTCGCGGCTTAGCATTTACGAGACAGACGCTCTTGCCAACCAAGCTAATGGCATGACACACTTTATCTCTTTGCCAATAGCTATACAGGTAATGTATTAGGTAATATCTAGGTATCATGCTATCATCAGCTGCTTCTCACAATAACAAAAGTTCTCTTGACCACAGATTTTTACTGTGGCTACCTGAGGTGCGGAAAGCTCTCAGAGATTAAAAATAAAACATTTACGTAGGTATTATTGTTAAATCTTATTAGACAGGATTAGGTGTACAAATGCTGATGCTGAATTCGGCAGAATGGGTTTATCAGTAGAAAATACAGGAATGGGGGAAAAAGACACCCGGAAAAACTTTCATACAATATATATTAATTAAGGAGATTAAAAATTAGAACTGTCACTGTGTGACTATGAGATTTGCCATGTTGTAGAAGTACATAGGTACATACATAGAGATATCTAGCTTTCTACCACAGGATTTTCATTCTTCAATCATAGAGAGCTTTCTCAGTCTAAGTTTCAAAACAGAGCGGAGAGGATAGTGCATAGAGCATTGAGCAGGTGACGATAAAGGGAAGTGCCCGGTGCCGGACGACTTCAAATTGCATAGAACTGAGAGCTAAAAGCTCCATGGGCTATGTTCTCCGCTCCACTTTGTTTTAAGCGAAGACGTCATCATCAGTAGAAGTAGAAACGAAAGACTTGTTTCAAGCAGAAGCAAAATTCCAAAGGTTTGGTGGTGACAAGGACTCATTTGTTAACGTTTCTTCCTGGAAAAGAAGACGACGAGGAGTGAGGAACTGAGACATACAACTGAGGAGACCAACAAGAAGAAAAGTTTCCCTAATAGCTAAGAGCTGGAAAACAAGCCTTCATCTTGGAACTAAGATGCTGTAATGCAAAAACCATGTAAGGAGAGAAGAAAGAAAGTAGTTTCGTTTCTTTTATAGCTTAAAGGCTGAATGAAAGAGTGATGCTGCTCATTTTTATTGCTCGATGCTCGGTCAGGGGTAAGCTGAGAGAAAGGACTTTTTTTTTTTTAGTTTTTTTTTCGACATGTGAAAGGCAAGGACTGAGGTCATATCAGTCTTTGGTAGCCTCTTATTGTCTCGCCATTTCGCAAAGGACATGATTGGGATTCATAAATCACGTTGACCTTAACTGCCCATATTGGCCCGGATGAGGTGAAAGCTATGTAGCTTTGTGGTTGCCGAAATTTGAAGTCCACTTTGAGGCTTACGCAAACAGCCCTAAAGGATGGGTTGAGCTTCTACTAATCTACTCAAAAGTAGTAGGTAGCTTACCACTCTAAGATCCTTTAAAGTTTATCTTTCCTCGAAAAGAACTCACATCCTTTAGATCTTCTAATTACTACGAAAATTTGTTTGAAAAAACTTTTTAAAAACTCGAGAGATAAGAGACAATTTTTACTCTGTTTAATTTTTTTAGCAAAAGTTTCATAATGTTCCTTACGAAGTTCTTAGCACATAATAATGAAATATGGATCCTAACTATCCCGGTGTTACTTGGAAAATATTACGGAAAAACTGCCATCCGCGGAAGGAAGGAAACATTCTTTGGAAATGGCTGTTTCAACTTTGATATTCCTTGTGTAACCTACAATCCTACATACTCCCTACCTAACAAGAAAAAGTTCAAAATATGCCTGTTTTAATATAGCTAATAGCTATCTTCCTACCCA
This sequence comes from Diaphorina citri, assembly GCF_000475195.1. Taxonomy (NCBI): domain Eukaryota; kingdom Metazoa; phylum Arthropoda; class Insecta; order Hemiptera; family Psyllidae; genus Diaphorina; species Diaphorina citri. The sequence continues at coordinate 96,362 of NW_007378008.1, read as the reverse complement.
ACTAAATAAATAAATAATTATTATAAGGAACAAGAATTCAAAAAAAAATCCCTGAAACTCTTCTTTTCCTCCTGTTTTCAACTCATTTTTGCAACATAAAAGAGAAAATAAAGCCATTGCTTTTTGATTAATACAAAAACCTTCACACTTTTTTTCACTACCTACATAAACATCCCTAGAGCATTGTTCAAAATTTTTCATCAATTTTCCTTCTTTCAACTCCAATCTTGCCTCTGCACTCCAAAAGAGAAAAGAAAAAAGAACCTCAAAATTCAATCAAGTATCAATTTAAAAACACAAACACCTTGGTGGGAATTGCATGATGGGAAATCTAACGGAATTTTCACAAAGTTTAACCGCCAAGAGACAATTACCTTCGTACTTACCTTACGTATAAGGTTGGAATGATGGGAAATAAAAATGAAGGCAAATTGAAAACCTGATAACACAATCAAATTTGTTCCCTTGACGTATCATACTCGTAGGTGGAGCTCTGCCACACTTCATTATTGTTTTCCTTTATTTTAAAACATAGTGAAGAAAAATATTAATAACCTACCTGACTTTCTTATTTGTGACTGAAGCTGTGTCGACACATAGTCGACGCTGTCGATCGACACCGATCGATGTTGACTGAAACCGTATAACACGGCCTCGACACCTCAATATCGATGGTCGATCGACGACGTCGACACAGCTTTAAGTGTTGTCTTTTGATAGCGTTTTACTGAAAGTAGCCCGTTTCAGCTTATAGGCAACACAAAAGGGAATAAATTAAAAATATTAAAATCGATTTACCTAGTTATATTATCATCAACAATATCGTATTCAGATAGATCGGTAAGTACGTACCTAGGTAGTTGTATGGATAGATTAGATATTACGCACCAAGTCGTATTCTCTAGCAAGTTTCATTGTTACTTTAATGGGAAAAATCCCAATTTTGCCGTTACCTATGGAGGCCTCGAGTGTTCGAACAGGATAAGAATGATGTTATTGGCCTTTATTCTTGATTAAATTATTTTAATAAAGGAAGACGAGAAGAAGAGGCAGAAGATATCCTGGAGGACAGAAATTAAACTATGTAGCTATTACCTAAAGCGGGAGACATTTTTTTAAGCTATAGGTATTTACCATTATTATTCGTTTTCCTGAAAGCTGCAAGTTTAGTTTAGGTATTTCAGAATATTTGCTGTTTAGGTTTAAGTACATACGTCAAAAGCTAAATAGGCGTAGTAGGTACACACATCCGTCAGCTTAGACACAAGCTTAACCCAACTTCTAGACCTGTTTGCCTCTACACCTAAGTCTCAGAGTGGACTTTTTGTGTCCGTACAGTGTTCTTACGGGACTACCACAAAAAATCCCAGACAAAGCCCAAAAAAATCCCAGAAATCTCTCTCTCTCTCTTTTTTTTTTTTTGAAAATCACTTATTTAATAAATTTCTTAAATTAGTACTTTCTACGAGTTCTACACTTCTAATATACGTACCTATCGTAGACACAATGTCCAGTGCGTAATTTTACATATTCATTATTTAACAGCCTAGTGTAACATATGTTACAACATGTTTTACGATGACATGTGTTACAATCTGTTACATTCATGTTGACCTATTACTCACCAATGCCACTGACAGGTTCCGACGTGTGCAGTCCGGTGTAAAATGAGAAGTCCTGCCTGACATGCATGTCAGAGCCATGTGGTGACAACGGGAATAATGAGGGAGGAATAGGGATTAGGAGGAAGGATGTAGGAAGAGAAATCATCGAAGGAAGGAGAGAGGGAGGAAGAAGAATGAGAAAAGGAGAATGGATGGGAGGAGAGGATGAAGAGAACAAAGAGGAGGTATAGAGGTGACGGAGGAAGAGGAGGACAAAGTATGAAGAAGGGAGAGGAGAAGATATGATTGGGAGAGAGAGGGAGAGAGCCGTAGAGAGAATGAAAGAGAGGAGAAGAGAGATGGAAAAATTATGGAACAATAACTCTGAACAAGAGATTATTGTGATAAGAAGAACAGAACTACAAATGGGAAAATAGGTACATACCTAATGAAGAATTTCAAAATTGTCTAAAACACAATTTAGAACTCTTTTTACCAAAGGTCCTACAATGAAATTTCTTCCAAGGCGAGAAAGAATAATCGAATTTAAATTGTTTTAATTTAAATGTGAGAAAAAAATCCTCTACAAAACCTCATAAATTATGCAAAGATAAAGAGGGAAGGGGGTTTTTTTTTTTTTTTTTTTTTAGTTTTTTTTTCGGCATGTGAGAGGCAAGGACTAAGGTCATATCAGTCTTTGGTAGCCTCTTGTCTCGCCATTTTGCAAAGGACATCATTGGGATTCATAGATCACATTGACCTTAACTGGCCAGATTGGGCCTTAAAAGGTGAAAGCTATGTAGCTTTGTGGTTGCCGAAATTTGAAGTCCACTTTGAGGCTTACGCAAACAGCCCTAAAGGATGGGTTGAGCTTATACTAATCTACTCAAAAGTAGTAGGTAGCTTACCACTCTAAGATCATTTAAAGTTTATCCTTCCTCGAAAAGAACTCACATCCTTTAGATCTTCTAATTACTACGAAAATTTGTTTGAAAAACTTTTTAAAAACTCGAGAGATAAGAGACAATTTTTAGTTTTTACTCTGTTTAATTTTTTAGCAAAAGTTTCATAATGTTCCTTACGAAGTTCTTAGCACATAATAATGAAATATGGATCCTAACTATCCCGGTGTTACTTGGAAAATATTACGGAAAAACTGCCATCCGCGGAAGGAAGGAAACATTCTTTGGAAATGGCTGTTTCAACTTTGATATTCCTTGTGTAACCTACAATCCTACATACTCCCTACCTAACAAGAAAAAGTTCAAAATATGCCTGTTTTAATATAGCTGATAGCTATCTTCCTACCCAACTAAATAAATAAATAATTATTATAAGTAACAAGGATTCAAAAAGAATCCCTGAAACTCTTCTTTTTTTTCCGTTTTCAAGTCATTTTTGCAACTTTTTGATTAAAACAAAAGCCTTCACACTTTTTTTTCACTACATATAGACATCCCTAGAGCATTGTTTAAAATTTTTCATCAATTTTCCTTCTTTCAACTCCAATCTTACCTCCACACTCCAAAAGAAAAGAAAAAAGAACCTCAAAATTCAATCAAGTATCAATTTAAAAACAAAAAAAACCTTACACGTTGGTGGGGAATTGCATGATGGGAAATCTAACGGAATTTTCCCCAAGTTTAACCGCCAAGAGACAATTACCTTCGTACTTACCTTACGTACTGTTGGGATGATGGGAAAAAGGAAGGCAAATTGAAAAGCTGGTAACACAATCAAATTTGTTCCCTTGACGTACCATACTTATTAGGTGGAGCTCTGTGAGCTCTGTCATACTTGAACTTTTTAAAACAGAGTGGGGAAAAATAACCTGCCTGACTTTGTTATTTGTGTCGACTAAAGCCGTACCTGCATGCCTCGGTGGTGTAGTGGTCAAGGCGCTCGCCTGGTAAACAGGAGGGCGTGGGTTCAATCCCAGCCGAGGTATGGAACTTTATCTTCAATATAATTTGAGAATTTGACCACAATAATAGTATTAGTAGCCTACTGCTGGAGTAAAGGGACTTTTCAGTCCTATATGCGAGCAGTATAAATAAGCACTATTATTATTATTACATTGTCTCGACAACATAGATTTACCTCTTCACCTCGATGGTCGATCGTCGACGTCGACACAGTTTTAACTTATAGGCATCTAACCATCTACACAGCTATAGCAACACGAAAGGGAATAAATTAAAATCGATTTACCCAGATATTATCTTCAACATTTTTTTATTCAGATAGCTTGGTAAGTAAATAGGTAGGTAGCTAGGTACAAGGCTAGATTAGATATTACACCAAGTCGTATCTATTCTCTAGCAAGTTTCATTGTTACTTTAATGGGAAAAATCCCATTTTTGCCGTCACCTATATGGAGGCCACGAGTGTTCGAACAGGATAAGAATGATGTTATTGGCCTCTATTCTTCATTAAATTATTAAAAAAAAAAAAAATCTATTAAAACAGGATATACCTATTTTAATAAAGGAAGACGAGAAGAAGAGGCAGAAGAAATCTTGGAGGACAGAAATTAAACTATGTAGCTTTTACCTAAAGCGGGAGACATTTTTTTTTTCTTTAAGCTAAATAGGTATTTACCATTATTATTCGTTTTCCTGAAAGCTGCAAGTTTAGATTAGGTATTTCAGAATATTTGCTGTTTAGGTTTAGGTACATACGTCAATAGGTAGCTAAATAGGCGTAGTAGGTACACACATCCGTCAGCTTAGAAACAAGCTTAACCCAACTTCTAGGCCTGTTTGCCTCTACCTCGATTACCATTGAAACATTAATCTATGACTAGACGCCACAGGTAGTTTACAATTTTTGAACTCCTTTTTCACGGTGATTTTCTTCCGTTCGACCTACAGGTAGCGGTCTTTCTTTTCTCATCGACGAGAGTGGAAGCGAAGGACCTCTTTTTTAAATGAGAACCTCAGGGTCACATACTTCAGTGACACACTGTATCGTCCTATGCCTTGTCGCCATTATACGGTTTTCACAAATGAATATTGCACAAGTCGCTCGATTACCATTGAAACATTAATCTATGACTAGACGCCACAGGTAGTTTACAATTTTTGAACTCCTTTTTCACGGTGATTTTCTTCCATTTGACCTACAGGTCTTTCTTTTCTCATCGACGAGAGTGGAACCGAAGGACCTCTTTTTTAAATGAGAACCTCAGGGTCACATACTTCAGTGACACACTGTATCGTCCTATGCCTTGTCGCCATTATACCGTTTTCACAAATGAATATTGCACAAGTCAGAATAATGGGGCTGTGGTTTCGGATAAATGGGGATCTCGCACATTACACAGGACGTGGTCATAAGAATGGGGGTCGCTGAGTATGAATGGGGGGTCACTGGTTAAGTATGGGGGGTCGCTGAGTAAGTATGGGGGGATGGAGACGCTAAATAATTTCCACTGCGCTAATGACGAATTTTCTTTCATATTTAATGGGGGTCTTCTCGAGAAGGTATTAAATGTTTAATAGGAATTTCTGTATATGTACGAGTACCTAGATATCATTATAAGGGCCTCTCTTGCCCCTGGTATGGTGTAGGTATGGTGTATATCATTATCATTAAAGGGAAGTCCCAGGAAGTCTGTAGGAAGTAGGAACTGAAATAGACGAATTTTCAGTCAGCAACCTTGTTACCTACTTGTTGTTTACGGTTTTCTTGCTCTGAAAATCATGTAGATCTTTGTTTTCTCTATTAAGCTTCTCTTTCCATCTTCTATCTCTAAGGTTATTTTTAAGTCCGTCTTCTTTCCTTCCTATCTTTGTTTTCTCTATTAAGCTTCTCTTTCCATCTTCTATCTCTAAGGTTATTTTTAAGTCCGTCTTCTTTCCTCTCCTCGGTCCTTTTCTCTTCTTGCGTCTATTCCTCTAGCCTTTCCAACCTTATCCTCTAAGGTTCTTTTTACTCCGCCTTCTTTCTCCTTCCTCTTGTCTCTCCTTCTTCATTCTCCCTCCCTTTATTTTTAGCCCGTCCTTCCTTTATTATTACGATAGTAATAACAAAAGGTATAGTGGACGGGCTATTGTATTCGCTTCGGTGTCGTCTGTGTGTCTGTCTGTCTGTTCCCATAGAAGGACTTATCCAAACCTGGTCGACCTATATATCAAATTAAAGGTCTTTTTACCAAGAACACGAAAGTGGAGGGACGGGCCCAGCTTGTTCCTTTCTCTTCCTGCCTCTCCCTCTTCTTTCTCCTTCCTCGCTTCTCTCCTTCATTCTCCCTCTCCCTATTCTTCCTTTCTCTTCCCACCTCTCCCTATTATTCTTCCTCTTCCACATATCATTCGCTTGATTTCCCACCTAGTTCTCGATTGCCAATACCGCCAGAACTTACTCCTCAATATTAACCCCCAGCCCAGTCCTGAGGGGGCAAAAAGGTTTCACTCTTCTCCTAAATCTTGTTGAGTTTTTTGAACCACCAGAAATCAAAGTCGGACCTCGTGCGTGCTAGGCCAGGATGAAACCCATCAGGTTACAGGAACTAGAGCCTAATCACCAACTTATCAATAGTTCTTAATGGCTATAGTTTATCGAAGGTGTAACCATAGCAATACCATTGGTATTGGTGAGTTGCGACTCACCGTTCCGAGTAGTCCGATCGGACCTCGTGCGTGCTAGGCCAGGATGAAACCCATCAGGTTACAGGAACTAGAGCCTAATCACCAACTTATCAATAGTTCTTAATGGATATAGTTTATCGAAGGTGTAACCATAGCAACACCATTGGTATTGGTGAGTTGCGACTCACCGTTCCGAGTAGTCCGACTCATCATGAGTCAAGTAACTCTTGATCAGTTCCACCTTAGCGTTGAGTAACTCCTCATTCGGTGTTTCAGCGGCTGGATTGAACGCTATCTCAACGGTTCCTTCCAGAACCAGTTCATCGTTATAGTTACACGTTTGATCATCTTGGAGGGTAGCTCATCTTTAAGGGTTCGATTTCAAGGCGAACTTCATCCTAAACAGTTAAGGGTCGTTCTCGGAACGGCCGGCTTTCTCCTATACTGTCCTTTCTTTGATTTCGGGACAATAAGACCTTCTGTTGTTACAGTCCCATCCATCATACTTCAAAGGTTTTATCTGTATTTTTAGATAGGATTTCACCCGCTGCCCGCTGCCGCTGTTCAATCGTCTTCACGTAGGCGTAGTTTGCACCGCGAAACAGCTAGCACATTCTACAGTTTGTCATCAAGGCTTTCACCACACTCAACAATGCTCAACTCCAATGTTCCGGTTCCTTTACAGGCGAGCACGATCGAATCATTCTCAGTCAACGCTCGACCACCGGAGAGGTCACCGTTGCCTCCATCGTTACAACTCACCAAACGTGTAACTATAACGATGAACTGGTTCTGGAAGGAACCGTTGAGATAGCGTTCAATCCAGCCGCTGAAACACCGAATGAGGAGTTACTCAACGCTAAGGTGGAACTGATCAAGAGTTACTTGACTCATGATGAATCGGACTACTCGGAACGGTGAGTCGCAACTCACCAATACCAATGGTGTTGCTATGGTTACACCTTCGATAAACTATATCCATTAAGAACTATTGATAAGTTGGTGATTAGGCTCTAGTTCCTGTAACCTGATGGGTTTCATCCTGGCCTAGCACGCACGAGGTCCGACTTCGATTTCTGGTGGTTCAAAAAACTCAACAAGATTTAGGAGAAGAGTGAAACCTTTTTGCCCCCTCAGGACTGGGCTGGGGGTTAATATTCGTCTGATAACGCTTGTTTACCTTATTTAATAACAAAAGGTCATGCTCCATAAAACCTACCTAAAAACCTACCTACCTAAAAATACCTACCTAAAAATAGTTATAAAGTTATTTATGTATTATTGTTGCCAAACTCCATTGTAATTATTTTAAATAAATAAATACAATTATATTAATTTGGTATTGTTCTTTTACCACCTTCTCATAATCAATTTTTGAATAATCAACAACCCCCTCAAATTAAATTTGACTCTGTCGACTCGGCTCGGAATCTGTTTGAGTTTGAAATAAAGTGGCCTTCTAGCACTAAATCCGATCTAGGTGATTCTACAAAATTATTTTCCCTATTCTGTACCAAATACATACTTGTTTAGACTGCGGGAGTAAAGGGACTTTTCAGTCTCACTTCGGCAGTATAAACAGGTTATATTCTATTCTATTTTACCTGATATTCCTCGTTGGGGAAAATCTCATGCAGTCTTCTCCATCTCATCTTCTCCGCTCCGATCACTGACGGAAACTCCCGATCCCTGCCGATCGTCACACTCGGGTAGTCTCGGTATCGGAATTCCGCACCTTTTTCGGAGATCTGGTTAAACCAGAAAGTTACTTTGTACGAATATCTGATCATCATTTCATGATAGCTAGAAATCTTAATTTCCCAATCCGTCCAAACGAGGATTTCCAGGTGGCTTCATTCCTGAGGTAACTCCATAAACCTTGTGATATGAGAGAGGATTTCAACAAGCAGATTAGAGAAGCCTTGACTCTAAATTGTTTTTGGACAAATGATGTTTTATTTCTTATGAACAGAACAACAGGTTTACAGTTTGGTAATGGAATCCTACCAGGATATAAATTGGTTGGTAAACAATTATTTTATCAATAAGAAAAAATATAAAGAACACACATATCAATCCAATCAGCTCCAAAATTGAGAGCCGTTCAATTTTCTTTACAAAATTTTTAGTAGATAAAACAAAAACCCCGCAAAGCTTGCATGGTTTCTCAAATAAGTCGACCCATTCTCTGCATGCTACTGATTCCGCAATGAATTTCTACAAGGACGTTGTGACACCTCGCCGCTATAGCAAATACCGCGGCGCTACGTTAGGCTATGCGAAATCCGATCCACAACGTAGAACATCTCCGTATCAGCCGAGCTTGTCTCCCTCCGCTAGCGCCTTCCGCAAATCCAACGTCTATACGGCTGAGGAGCACCGTCAGAAGCTTAACATGTCCCGTTCTCCACTCTCCGTATACAATACCAGATGTTCCTACATGGGACGACGTCCCAGATACGGGACGGTAGCCGTCCCACCCGTCAACAGTGACGCATCCCTCAGCTCAGCAGTGGATAACTTCTCAGCGAAGGACAGCATGGATCTGATTGGTTATAAGCAACCCGATGCGGTGCAAGATAAAGCCTCATACCAATCCTCTAACGCTACGGCCATCAGTCACCGCAGTGCGGCTGCCGTCAGCTCAGCAGTGGATAACTTCTCAGCGAAGGACAGCATGGATCTGATTGGTTATAAGCAACCCGATGCGGTGCAAGATAAAGCCTCAGACCAATCCTCTAACGCTACGGCCATCAGTCACCGCAGTGCGGCTGCCGCATCCAGGAAAAATAATTTGTGTGCTCCTCCTTCACGTAGTAACTACCTTTCTTTCCCCTCATTGCACTCCTCTTTCCTCTAATATTACTTCTGCTTCACTGCATTGGCGGCGTGCCATCGATTTAATTTTAATGCATTGCACGCCGCCAATGCAGTGAAGCAGAAGTGAGATTAGAGGAAAGAGGAGTGCAATGAGGGGAAAGAAAGGTAGGTACTACCTACGTGAAGGAGGAGCACACAAATTATGAAGTGAATAAAAGGCGGGGTACAAAATTGATTTCTAATCTTTTTGGGGTGGGATGGAGTTTTGTTTATTTTATTTGGGAGGTAAAATTGAGTTTTTAAGTCTTTTTTAGCCGTAAAACTACCCAGCTAGTTTGTCAGCTGGAGAGGGGCCGGTGCTGTCTGAAAGGTCTTAGTGTTGTTTTAAGACAGTATTGTTTTTAATAAATTCACACGATTATTTGGTGGGATGGAGTTTTGTTTATTTTATTTGGGAGGTAAAATTGAGTTTTTAAGTCTTTTTTAGCCGTAAAACTACCCAGCTAGTTTGTGAGCTGGAGAGGGGCCGGTGCTGTCTGAAAGGTCTTAATGTTATTTTAAGACAATATTGTTTTTAATAAATTCACACGATTATTCGCTGGAGAGGGGCCGGTGCTGTCTGAAAGGTCTTAATGTTATTTTAAGACACTATTGTTTTTAATAAATTCACACGATTATTTAATGTGTTTGTTAGCAGACTAGCCTTTGTTTTATTTTTCGTTTTACTCGATCAAAGGGAGGAAGGTTTTACCTTTATCCTCCGGAAAACTACCCGGCTCTAACCTAGCCTGAAACTTCATTGATCTGTCGGGATCTGATGTACCTATGTAGTTTTCGAAATGGTTTCTTCCTAAAGTTCACAAAATGACAGTTTTCCTTGTCACTGGCTAACCAGTTAAGCAAAATTCTTTGCAAAGTAGCTCCAAGTATAATTCGGGGTAAACATTAAAATTTTCTACTGGAAAAAACTAACCAGAAATGAGTGGTATTTACGCATAAGAGGATTACCACCGCAGCTGGCCTAATAACACCTGTGTAAAGATTTTGAATGAGTTTGACGGACTTCTTTTTTAACTCCTTGCGTCTCGTCGATCTGAGTGTCTACTCAATTGGTATCAAACTAAAACTACCAATCAATAGATCTTTCAAAATGATCTATCAATAAGAGGATTACCACCGCAGCTGGCCTAATAACACCTGTGTAAAGATTTTGAATGAGTTTGACGGACTTCTTTTTTAACTCCTTGCGTCGCGTTGATCTGAGTGTCTACTCAATTGGTATCAAACTACCAATCAATAGATCTTTCAAAATGATCTATCAACAAACCCTTTCTCACTGTTTTTACGTTTGAAAGAATTGAAAGTATAAAATCTATGTCCTCGAATACTCATCTTGTGTGACCGCACCTTACTCACTCTCACATACCGTCATTTACTTCCCCAAAAATGAAAACCAGTAACTCGGTCGTCAGCTCCCAAGCCTTTGAAAACGAAGAAAGCGATGTGCAATACCGTTTCAACGCCACGCCCCCTTGGCCTGAATGGAGTGAGGAAGAGCTGGCCTCGACCAATTGGAACACGTTTGCGGAATTCCGATACCGAGACTACCCGAGTGTGACGATCGGCAGGGATCGGGAGTTTCCGTCAGTGATCGGAGCGGAGAAGATGAGATGGAGAAGACTGCATGAGATTTTCCCCAACGAGGAATATCAGGTAGAATAGAATAGAATATAACCTGTTTATACTGCCGAAATGAGACTGAAAAGTCCCTTTACTCCCGCAGTCTAAACAAGGTCTTATGTATTTGGTACAGAATAGGGAAAATAATTTTGTAGAATCACCTAGATCGGAGTTAGTGCTAGAAGGCCACTTTATTTCAAACTCAAACAGATTCCGAGCCGAGTCGACAGAGTCAAATTTAATTTGAGGGGGTTGTTGATTATTCAAAAATTGATTATGAGAAGGTGGTAAAAGACCAATACCAAATATTCTAAAAAGTCCTTTATATTACTTTTGGCTGGGGGACTTTAAACAGGGAGTATACTAGCCTGAATTTCCCTTGCTAAAGAAATAGCAAAGGTTGAGTGCGAAGGGGTGAAAAGTCCCTTTACTCCCGCAGTCTAAACAAGTATGTATTTGGTACAGAATAGGGAAAATAATTTTGTAGAATCACCTAGATCGGATTTAGTGCTAGAAGGCCACTTTATTTCAAACTCAAACAGATTCCGAGCCGAGTCGACACGAGTCGACAGAGTCAAATTTAATTTGAGGGGGTTGTTGATTATTCAAAAATTGATTATGAGAAGGTGGTAAAAGAACAATACCAAATATGGGAGAAGAGTGAAACCTTTTTGCCCCCTCAGGACTGGGCTGGGGGTTAATATTCGTCTGATAACGCTTGTTTAACTTATTTAATAACAAAAGGTCATGCTCCATTTCATAATGAATGATCCCAATACAAACTAACCTAAACTCCTTCAAATCCTCCAGATACAAAGAGCTTTGCCTTGCTAAAGAAATAGCAAAGGTTGAGTGCGAAGGGCATCCACTCGTAAAATTTGTAGGCAAAACCAAATGTCAGCAAAAAGCAATTATCCTAGTTAGGGCTGATTGAGAGGCTGACGAAACACGCCGACCCCGTGTGTACACGGGAAAAGGTGAAGAAAAAGAATAAGAGCTTTGCGAAAACCAACCCGTCAACATCGATACCCTCTCACCACACACAGCTTACTCCTTCACCGTCGCTTACACCAGCCAAGGTGTCCACCCTGATCCACCTACTATCAACATCACACCAGACTACCTCGGGAGAGACCCTATTCCTGAAGAGACCACCCTCCCAGAGGCCATCGCCAGGGGAAGAGATACTCGCCAGCGCTTCCTAGCGAAAGTGTATAAAGACGCTTTGTGTCTGGTGCGCACCAAGCGGAAGATCCCACAGTTCGAAGCCCTCGCTGTTGAACTGTTTGGACGAGTGGTGACGGAATCACCCGAACGGGAAATTCCTAGAATCGTGTATGATCGGGAGCTCAACGGGCGAAGGGACACGGAAACACACGACCGTTTCCAAGGCATGGTGCAACCTCAAGGTCAGCCGAACCTGCCCGATCAAGAACGAACTGACCCGAACGCACATCAACAAACCGGGATGCTGAGACAAACACAGGGACTTGAAGATACAGTTGAGGAGTCGTACCACCGCATTGAACGATTCAACCTTCGGGCTTTCTACGAGAAGATCCGAAGAGATCTCGAACCGAGTGCACACGATGAAAGCCGAGACCGATTGTACCGGGAACGCGAAGCTTATATCCGGCGTAGGAATTTCGAGCGGCAGAAGTACGCACCAATCCAGAGTTCTCCTGTGAGCAATGTGGTGGACATCAGGAAGGGAGAGAAGAAGAAGAAGCAAGCATGGAGAAGTGAGAGTAAGCAAAAATGAAAAAGAAAGGTGGGAGGCAAGTAATGTGAGGTCACGGAGGAAGAGGGATAAAAGAGAATTGAGCTTGACTCTAAATTGTTTTTGGACAAATGATGTTTTATTTCTTATGAACAGAACAACAGGTTTACAGTTTTTGGTAATGGAATCCTACCAGGATATAAATTGGTTGGTAAAACAATTATTTTATCAATAAGAAAAAATATAAAGAACACACATATCAATCCAATCAGCTCCAAAATTGGAGAGCCGTTCAATTTTCCTTTACAAAATTTTTAGTAGATAAAACAAAAAACCCGCAAAGCTTGCATTGGTTTCTCAAAGAAGTCGACCCATTCTCTGCATGCTACTTGATTCCGCAATGAATTTCTACAAGGACGTGTGTGACACCTCGCCGCTATAGCGCAAATACCGCGGCGCTACGTTAGGCTATGGCGAAATCCGATCCACAACGTAGAACATCTCCGTATCAGCCGAGCTTGTCTCCCTCCGCTAGGCGCCTTCCGCAAATCCAACGTCTTATACGGCTGAGGAGCACCGTCAGAAGCTTAACATGTCCCGTTCTCCACTCTCCGTATACAATACCAGATGTTCCTACATGGGACGGACGTCCCCAGATACGGGACGGTAGCCGTCCCACCCGTCAACAGTGACGCATCCCTCAGCTCAGCACAGTGGATAACTTCTCAGCGAAGGACAGCATGGATCTGATTGGTTATAAGCAACCCGATGCGGTGCAAGATAAAGCCTCATACCAATCCTCTAACGCTACGGCCATCAGTCACCGCAGTGCGGCTGCCGTATCCAGGAAAGCCTCCGGGAGCGATCCGGTTTCCCAACAAGACGTACCAGGGTGGTTGTTATCCCGAGAACACTGAAACACAGCAGTATAGATATTCGGGCACATTTGATCGGAAAGTAAACTGGAAGCAAGGCAATTGTTTGGAGGACATTCCAGATGATGGGGACAACTCCGGTGAGCATTCCACCGATGCACTCAACAGTTGTGAAAACGAGCCATCCATCAGTGAGTATTCAGAGAACAGTGGAAACAATGACCAGGGAGATACTAGGGAGAGTGGAAACTCTAGAGGTGATTGTCAATATACAACCGAGGACACAATGGATACGGATCAAAACGATCATGTGGGAACGTTTGATGAAACTAAACAAGACAACAATGAATACCAGCCGAGCTGTGACAGGATTGTAGATGAAGAGAACAACCAAGGGTATGAAGGCTGGAACGCGAGTATGAATAGCATGGAAGAACAAGACTGTGGTACCACGGAAGATGAAGGCTTACCACGTCATGGACGCAGAGGAGGTACAGAGAGAATTACATCAAGAAGAGCGCGTCAAAACCAAGACGATAATGCTGAGCCTGTGGAGACACAACCTGCAAGAAGGAGATCTAGAAGAAGAAATGAAGATAGAGAACTTGATGAGGCTAGTAAGATGGATATGAATGTTGTCAACGAGGAAGAGTGTAATGACACAGAATCCCCTTCCGTAAAAATAAGGGCACGGATAAAGGTGAGAGACGCGAAAGATACAAACCAACCGTGTTGGGAGAACAACCAATCAAAGAGTTGGGAGAACAACCAATCAAAGAGTTGGGAGAACAACCAATCAAAGAGTTGGGAGAGCAACCAATCAAAGAGTTGGGAGAACAACCAATCAAAGAGTTGGGAGAGCAACCAATCAAAGAGTTGGGAGAACAACCAATCAAAGAGTTGGGAGAGCAACCAATCAAAGAGTTGGGAGAACAACCAATCAAAGAGTTGGGAGAGCAACCAATCAAAGAGTTGGGAGAACAACCAATCAAAGAGTTGGGAGAACAACCAATCAAAGGGTTGGGAGAACCAACCTAACGAAACCGTGGAATCAAATGAGAGTGGTTGGCAAGTTGAAGAGAATTTGCCGGACTGTGAAGAAAACATTGAACCGAACCAAGTCAGAGCGAAGCGGAAAGGAAGACGGACCAAATCTAAAGTGTCGGATGTTGCGAACCTCTCTGAACCAGATTCAGATGATGCACCAGAGGCACCAGAACCCAAGCACAGCAAAAACAAGAGAAAGACTCGATGCAAGACACATCTCTGCCCTTCATCCCGAGAACACAAACGTGATGGTTGCAAACACAAGGCATGCGGTCGAAAGCGACGGCCGAAGGCTCACAACTCAACCGTGTTCTACCCTGAGGAGTCGTTTGACAGCACTAGAGGCGGTCTCCATCAAGACACTTCGGAAGTGGAAGAGGAGATCGATGAAGTAGAAGAGGAGATTATCAATGAGACTAAACCTCAGAGTCTAAACCGGAGACACTCGGCAAAACCAAGACGGGATCCTTCGACGAAAGTAATGAAAGCCGCAGCCCCCTGCATGGGGAAGGTGAAAATCAAAATCGTCCACCCTAAATGTTGCAAGAGCTGCTCTAACCGATCCAACAGACTGAAGCGGAGTGTGTATAATTATCAGATATCACAGATGGCCATCAACCAGAACCGGTTTATAACCCCGCGGGAGAAAATCATGACATGGCTACCCGACTAAAGCGGTTTCTGGGACGGAGCCCCAGGATGATACTACGTTGAGGTAAGACATTTTCGAGATCCTTTTTCAATGAGAGGCAATTATGGAGGTTTCAAGATTTTGTTTCTCTGTAACCATCCATAGGGGAATTGCGTTATAAAAATCATGACCAAGTAAGTGTTCAGGTACTCAACTTCGCTTGACTTGGTCTCGTGAGAACATTCTCTACGGAGTCTACCAAGTTCGTACTCGTAGAGCAGTGGTCACGCGAGACCAAAAAGTCTACTGGCACCGTTAGGGGAGAAGCAGATGCGTTATAAATGGTTCTTTTCTGCTTAATTCTCTTCATTCGGCAAACATGTTCAACATCTGAGAGGCATTTCCTTGATAAATTTTGGAACTAATAAGCTTTTTATGTGTCTGGTTGGGGCTTTTGTTCCGAGTTAGTTCCAAAAATTCAATGGACCACGAGTAGCAACATGTTCCTACAATAGAAAGCGCCTAAATTCTTCAAATCATGACCAAGTAAGTGTTCAGGTACTCAACTTCGCTTGACTTGGTCTCGTGAGAACATTCTCTACGGAGTCTACCAAGTTCGTAGAGCAGTGGTCACGCGAGACCAAAAAGTTTACTGGCACCGTTAGGGGAGAAGCAGATTTTTTTTTTCTTTTTGACATATGCACCTACTTCTTAATACTAGGTAGGTATACGACTTTCCATCCTAATTCAAAGGAGGGGAGGAAAACCATGTTTACATATTTCCAACTGAGAGCAGTTTTCCCTTGTTTTCCAAGTTTCGAATGCTACTTTTTGAAGCTGCAACGCATTGCTTTTATAGCTAGGTAGGAATATTTTTCGGAAGGAAGAGGTTGAACCCGTTGTTGAACACTTTGATATCAGGCCGAGCCTCAGGTCGGAACTCATTCAGAATTATCTGTGAAGAAGAGACAGGGTTTATTTTATTTGGGGATAATCTCTTTAGTTCAATTTAACACTTAATTGATCTTATTAAGGACTAGCCGAAATCTGTTGCTTTGCTCAGGATTTCTGCTAGTAAATCCTTAAGGCATGGCCGTTCATGTCACTTATCCATTTAGTGGTCTTGCTTAGCATAGCTTGACAAAAACAAACCGGAAAATAGCCTATAACCTTCTTGGGAGTGCAAGCAATATGTTGACAAAGTTTCATAGCAATCAGATGAGGAGTTTGGCCAGGCATAAAGTTCGAACAAAACAAACACACACACAAACAAACAAATATTAATTTTTAAATATTAGATAAAAAGTCAATCACAAAGAACCCATAAAATTACTAAGATTCACTTAAATAAATTTAAGTTTGTTACCAAGTGTTGCCTTGAATATTAAAATCATAAATTGTACTTCAAACTACCGGTACTTGTTCAGAAGTCATGTCAATGGATAATGCTACAAAAAGGAGCTGTCACAAATGAGCAGTGACCAGTGTTATTATAGGGTAAGGTTAAACACAAAAAGGAGCTTTCTTTTCATTGTCATGACTTCTGAATAATTACCGAAATTACCTGCCACTCCAGACTTTCATCTTCACATATTGGCACAGACAACATGAACATATCGTAATACATCTGTTTTCTACCAGGCAGGAGAAAGCTTTGGCCACACCGTTCGACTTTCCGAATCTTGTACTTCCGATTGAAGAACCCTGGAATAAATTGAGGAAATATAATTATATGTTTTTTTAATTACAATGTTATGAATTAATTCAAAGGTGGGTATAAAAAATTAATTGAACTGGCCATTTTTTACTTTCTTCATTTCTACCTACCTGTGAGGAAAAAGTTTACCTTGACTTCACACTCTCTGTTTGATTTAAATAGCCCACCTTTACTAAAAACATAGATGCTTTAATAAAATCAAATCCAGCTTACACCAAACTTGGTAAATAATGTAGGTACAATAAAATGAAATCTTCAAACACCATATGAATACCTAGGGGAAGGGTGGGCAAAACGGCCAGTGCGGGCAAAATGGACTTTGGTGAAATCTCCACTGTCTTGTGCAAGTTCTCAAAATGAAGAGCCGCAAAACCGATTTCTTTCTGAACAAATTCGAACGAGAGTGGAGACAGGAACTGCAGATCTTGAAACGAGCACGCATTTCCAGCCGAACTAAGTACAAGCTTATGAACTACCAGGACTACTATTGAGAGGTTCGATCGTCTTACTGTCTTAAAAATAGCCTTAGAAGGTGAAAATAAAAGCGAGACCCCCTTGAAGAGATTAACAGTGGCCGGTCTTTTTCCTTTCCTCTTTTTTTTCACATACCTACTCTGTCATACATATTCTGTCTTCTTCTTCTTCTTCTTCTTCTTCTTCTTCTTCTTCTTCTTCTTCTTCTTCTTCTTCTTCTTCACCTTTTCTCGTGTACAGACGGGGTCGGCGTTTTTCGTCAGCCCTCAATCAGCCCTAACTAGGGTGATTGCTTTGGGCTAACATTTGGTTTTGGCTACAAATTTTTCGAGTGGATGCCCTTCCCTCTGAACCCTTGCTATTAAAATTCCATACCTCGGCTGGGATTAAACCCACGCCCTCCTGTTTACCAGGCGAGCGCCTTGACCACTACACCACCGAGGCAGGTATAGGTACTGTAATTAATAAAATTAACACCCATAATGCATACCCAAATATGGGTCTGACTTGGGGACCTGAAGCAGGAAGTGGAAGTAGCTTAAATCTGGATGAGGGGCTTTAAAATTTTGTAGTCAAAACCAAATATCAGCCCAAAGCAATCGTCCTAGGGCTGATTGAGAGGCTGACAAAAAACACAAAAAGATACATACCCAAATAAACAGTATTGCAGTATGTATTATAATGGATGAAACTATCATAATCCTAGCTCTGTACCCTCATTGTTTTTCGCATTTCTGACTTCAAAAATCGATAGTTTTGGGGGGAAAGTACTATATAACGTATCTAACTCTTTTTTTTTTTTGAAAATTGGACTCCCATCTTTTTTCCCGAGGGGTCTTCAATTGTCTTAAAAAGCGAAAATATGGACTACTATTGAGAGGTTCGATCGTTTTACTGTCAAATAGTCTTAGAAGGTGAAAATAAAAGCGAGACCCCCTTGAAGAGATTAACAGTGGCCGGTCTTTTTCCTTTCCTCTTTTTTTTTCACATACCTACTCTGTCATACATATTCTGTCTTCTTCTTCTTCACCTTTTCCCGTGTACAGACGGGGTCGGCGTTTTTCGTCAGCCCTCAATCAGCCCTAGCTAGGGTGATTGCTTTGGGCTGACATTTGGTTTTGGCCACAAATTTTACGAGTGGATGCCCTTCCCTCTCAACCCTTGCTATTTCTTTAGCAAAGGAAATTCAGGCTGGTATACTCCCTGTTTATAGTCCCCCATATTCTGTCTTCTTCTTTTCAATCAGCTTCAATCAGCCCTAACTAGGGTGATTGCTTTGGGCTGACATTTGGTTTTGGCTACAAATTTTACGAGTGGATGCCCTTCCCTCTCAACCCTTGCTATTTCTTCAGCAAGGGAAATTCAGGCTGGTATACTCCCTGTTTATAGTCCCCCAGCGAGACAAAGCTGGTCTACTCCCTGTTTAATGTCCCCCAGCCAGACAAATGTCATACATATTCTGTAGATAAGAAAATAAACAAAACCAAGAATGTAAAAAGATATACAAAATATTAAAATTAAATTTATTTACAGACCAATCTAGGTACAAATTTATTAACACAATTTTTTTTAAATTCTTTTTCTTCATTCTGTTAATGAAAGGAAAATACAGCTTATCGCCGGGTCCACAAAGGGGCTCTTGGATTAGAAGGAAGAGGTTGAACCCGTTGTTGAACACTTTGATATCAGGCCGAGCCTCAGGTCGGAACTCATTCAGAATTATCTGTGAAGAAGAAACAGGGTTTATTTTATTTGGGGATAATCTTTAGTTCAATTTAACACTTTATTGATCTTATTAAGGACTAGCCAAAATCTGTTGCTTCGCTCTAGATTTCTGCTAGTAAATCCTTAGGCATGGCCATTCATGTCACTTATCCATTTAGTGGTCTTGCTTGGCATAGCTTGACAAAAACAAACTGGAAAATACCCTATAACCTTCACGGGAGTGCAAGCAATAGTTTTATACCTAGCAATTGGATGAGCAGTTTGGCCAGGCATAATGCTACAAAAAGGAGCTGTCACAAATGAGCAGTGATCAGTTATTATAGGGTTAGGTTAAACACAAAAAGGAGCTTCCTTTTTCACTGTCATGACTTCTGAATAATTACCCAAATTACCTGCCACTCCAGACTTTCATCTTCACATATTGGCACAGACAACATGAACATATCATAATACATCTGTTTTCTACCAGGCAGGAGAAAGCTTTGGCCACACCGTTCAACTTTCCGAATCTTGTACTTCCGATTGAAGAAACCTGGAATAAATTGAGGAAACATAATTATATGTTTTTTTAATTACAATGTTATGTTAATGAATGATGTTGAAGAAAACCCGGCTACTTGTACCTCCCCCATTGGTACCCAAATCCCGACCGATGAGATGTCCTGTGATCCCATTGAACAGGACGAAAAGAAAAGAACCAAACGCCTTCACTCTTCTGTTGAAAGTACAGATAAAATTGAGAAGAAGGTAAAAGTAGATACTGAATTCCAAGATGAATTCTTGGAAGCTCTTGACTCATGCCTTAAGGAGAAAGAATGCAATACCCCAAAAAATGAAATTTTGAGACTTTTCCGAGAAACTAAAAACGCAAGAAATAAGCCGGCAATCATATCCCAATTCAATTTTGACACAAAAGTAGTTGGTGATGTTTTAAAAAAATTGGTTTCTCTCAAAATCGCCCCATCTATGAAACGTAGAATCAAGACATTACTGAAAGATATGAATGTTGATAATGAGATCCAAGAGACCCAGACCCAATCTGAAACTGATAAGTCTGACTCTGAGAATATCTAATGTTTTATGCTATAGTTCCAGACATGATCGTTCGTTCCTCCCCTGTTCTTATTCTTTTATTTTACTATGAACCCCAAATGTTATATATATACGTTATTTCTCCTCAGTCTTCCCCTTGACTCCCACATGGATTTCGTTCTACAATGGAATATCAATGGTCTAAAAAACCACCTTAATGAACTCACCATCAAAGTAAAAGATATAAACCCCAAGATTATCTGCATCCAAGAATCGCACCTAAAAGAGGAAGAAAATTTCAACTTCAAAGGTTTCAAATCTGTTCGGAAAGATTTCACTGGAGGTGAAGAAGCGTGTGGGGGCGTGGCCATACTTATTAAGAATAACCTTTATTCCCAGGATCTCCCGATACAATCTCACCTTCAAGTAGTCGCAACTATTGTCTATGTATCTCCTACATTTCCTATTTCTGTGTGTACCATTTATATCCCACCCAATGTCTCTCCCTCAAAAGAAGATTTATTGGACATTATAAATCAACTCCCTCGTCCTTTTATCCTGACAGGAGACTTCAATGCCCATAGTCCTCTTTGGGGATCTCGATATTATAACCCTCGAGGAAAAGCCCTAGAAGCAGTCATCTTATTGGAGGATATCCATGTGTTAAATAAGTTCGAATGCCCAACTTATCTACATCCTGCTTCTGGTTCCGAGTCAGTCATAGACTTCAGTCTCTGTAATGCAGCTCTAGCACCTAAACTAGAATGGGACATACAACCGCAGGACTCTGATCATCATCCCATTGTTATATCTGTTTGTGTCAATTCCACCCCCGAGAGTAATTTCCTCCCAAAATGGAAAATGAATAAAGCTGATTGGGCGAAGTTTTCAACTCTGGCTGACTTCTCGATTGATGAAAATCTTTGTGTCCAAGAGCAAGTCAAAGAGTTCACAAACAAACTCTTATCTGCCGCCAGTGAATCCATCCCAAAGACCAAACCTTTGAAACAGAAATACGCAGTCGCGTGGTGGAACGACAAATGTTCTCTTGCGATAAAAGAAAGAAACAGAGCTTTCCGCATTTACAGTAAAAACAAAACTATTGAAAACTGGATAAACTTCAAAAGATTAAGAGCTAAAGTTAAAAGAACCGTCATCCTATCAAAAAAAGAATCGTGGCTCTTGTTTACAAGTACCATTTCTTCCTCTACTCCTTCAACCGTTGTATGGGATAGGATCAAAAGGATTGAAGGAAATGGGCGGAGTTCTTCAAAAATTAAGTCCATAAAAGTTGACAACAAGACTATCTTAGTTCCCAGTGAAATAGCCCACAATATCGGATTATACTTCGAACAAAAGTCAAAAGAAAGAAAAGATTCCTCCCCTATTGTACCTCAACCTTGGGACTTTTATTCTGAGAACGAAGAAAGTTATAACAAGTCATTCACCATGTGGGAGTTAGAATCAGTATTAAAGCTTCTCAAACCACATTCGTCCCCTGGCCCTGATGAAATACATAACGAAATGTTACGCCACCTACCATATCACACAAAAAAATCCTCTTGAAACTGTTCAATTCAATATGGAAGGAAGACGAGTTCCCTGACGATTGGAAGAAATCAATTCTAGTTCCCATCCCTAAACCGAACAAAGATAGCACTCTCCCGGAAAACCTCAGACCAATAAACCTCACGTCCTGCCTGTGCAAACTGTTCGAGAGGATCGTTATCCGAAGATTAAATTATTTCCTGGACAAAAACAAACTCCTTGTCCCACAACAATCTGGATGCAGGAAAAATAGATCTACCCTAGACAATCTAGTGAATCTACAAACTGAAATCTCCAATGCGATTATTAATAAACAATATCTTTTATGTACATTTTTTGACATCAAATTCGCGTACGATTGCGTTCAAAGAGAGGTAATTATGCGCCAATTACACAAATGGAATTTACGTGGACATCTTCCGAACTTTCTTTTCAAGTATATGGACGAGAGGAGTTTCAAAATACGTCTAAACAACTCAACCCTCTCCCAAGATTTCTCCAATGTGTGCGGAATCCCACAAGGGGGCGTGGCTAGTAGTACCCTGTTCGCCATTGCAATTAACACCATTACCAGCTATATCCATCCCAGCCTATCATCTTCCCTTTTTGTCGATGACTTTGCGATTTTCACCCGGGACAAAAATAAGGACCTCCTAATATCAACTATGCAAGAATCCATTGACAAATTAAATCATTTTAGCGATCAAACTGGATTGTATTTTTCCCCACAGAAAACTCAATGTGTTCTTTTCTCAAGGAAGTATAAACAGAATAACATAGCCGTTAATCTGACTATGTATGACTCAAGAATTGAAGTTGTCGATCAATTTAGGTTTCTAGGACTCACGTTTGACAAGAAAATGAATTGGAAAATCCACCTAAGGAACCTGAAACAATCATGTGTTGCCCGATCTCGGATTCTGAAAATCCTTAGTAAGAAATCCTGGGCTTCTGACAGAAAAATGCTCATCAGAATGTACAAGTCCCTAATACGCTCCAAACTTGATTATGGATGTCCTGCCTACAACTCTGCATCTGCGAATACCCTCCAAATCCTCAACCCAGTTCAGAACCTCTGCCTAAGGCTTGCAACAGGCGCCTTCCGAAGTAGCCCGGTTGTCAGTTTAGAAGCGGAAACAGGCGAACCAAATCTAGACATTAGACGGAAAATGTTAACGTGCAATTACATTACAAAAGTCCTATCGATAGAAAACCACCCGAATGCTATGAGAATCCTTAATCCGCTCTACAAACCGAAGTATGAAAATTCCAATATAAAACCAACAGTTGGAATCCAAAAGAAAAACTTAGAAGACACCATTCCCTTCAACAGCATTATGTTAAAAGCTCTCCCAAAAGAACCTTGGCTGCTTAAATCTCCAAAGTATGATCTATCCCTCAGCACGTATAAAAAAGAAAGCATGCCTGCACAATTCTTCCAAAATGAATTTAAAAATAAAATCGAGGAAAATTTTAAAGACCATGTAAAAATCTTTACAGACGGATCAAAAAACGATCTCGGAGTTGGCTGCGCCTTGACAATACCAGAGAGAAATATTTCTAAAAGATTTGCCCTAAATAAAAATGCCTCCATTTTCCATGCAGAACTTCTTGCTCTCCTGCAATCCCTCATCACCATCAAGGAACTAGGAGTAAACAAAGCGCTAATAATCACAGATTCCTTAAGTTGTTTACAAGCAATTGGAAATATGTTTCACGAGAATCCCCTAGTCAAACAAGTACAAGAAGAGTTCTCATCTACGGATTCCTTGATTGAGTTTTTCTGGTGCCCCAGCCATGTTGGCATTGCTGGAAATGAATCTGCAGATCAGGAAGCAAAGGAAGCCATCAGCAATAATATAACCCACCATGAACTATTCTATGATGAAATAAAAGTTGTCACCAAGAAGATATTTTATGAGGAATGGAACAACAAATGGGTTAATATGAGCCCCAATGAGAACAAACTACGGAAAATCAAAGACTCAGTGTACCCATGGAAATCATCGTGCCAAAAATCCCGCTTGGACGAGGTTTGCCTGATGAGGATGAGATTAGGTCACTCCAAAATAACCCACTCCCACCTCTTCAGAAGAGAAGATCGACCGATGTGTCAACAGTGCCAAGTACCAATGACGATCGAGCACATCCTGATCGCTTGTAGAAATATGCGTTTCAGACCCCCTAGCTTCTCGTCGACCAGCATCTCAGACATTCTGAAAAACGACGAAGGAACATTAAAAGAAGTCCTCCAGTTTCTTAAGCGAAACAACTTTCTGAAAAACCTGTAATATCCCTTTTTCCACACATGGCCTTGCTGCTTAGCGTGTAAATAAATAAATAAATAAAATAAATTTCAAAAGTTTTCCTCAAGGTAGAAATAATAAAAACACACTACCTACCTAGGTACTATCACGTCACGTGAGCCCATGAGTAGTTAGAAAAATGTAGTTCAAATAATATGTTCTCCCATAACATTATGATTTCGTTCACGATAGCCACACTGCCCTCACGTGAGTGTGAGCTTGAGGTCAGTGTGTTTCTTTCTCTTAGCATGCTTAGAGATTAACAAAATTGAGATTGCAGACCCAACTCTATAAGAGTAGATACTTTGAGTACCAAGCTATTGTGATTATAATTACAGTTTTAATTGCTATGCACCTGTAACAGTAACTACTAGAATATGTATAGGTAATAAATTATAATAAATTACTTGACTAGCTGTTCAAATAGACCTAGGACCTTCGGGCTTCATTTTTCTCTTTTATTGTCCACAATCATAGGGCCGAAAAAACTTCGACCCCAACCAGAATCGAGAACGAGACCTTTGGCGTGCAAGCCTAGTGTGATGCCCAGTCGGCCATGGAGGTAGGTCTATCCATGAATTCATTCCTGAACAAAGAATCGTAAAAAACAAACATCAGAGCAGTCATTTTGGATCTGAACGCTTCACGCGTTGTACCTACGAGTATGTAGGTACCAGCCTACCTGGTTTGTTTTACTCCAATATCCATTTTTTAGTAAGTAGATTTTCTGCAATTGGTTTTTCTAATCACTCATTTTCAGTAGTGTTTGCGCGTACCATTTTTTTGAGACCTGTGCAATAGGTATCTTATTCTACTACCTACTTCAACCATCCTGGACCCAACAGCCTTATGGACCAACCCTGTAGAGATGGCGCAGCTCCTGGGCCTGGAGACGGAGATGTAGTCGCCAACTCTAACAACAACAACATACCACAGATCCGTCTCGGTGTTCACGCTAATGGACCAAGTTGAACTGCCACCCTGTAGAAGACACCATACAGGTAGCAGTCTTAGCTTTCTACCGCGGCCTGTCACCTAAATATACTAGACATAACGAGTACGAAGACAAATTTAATGCTCATAGCATTCAGTGAAGTGACAAATAAGAAAGTGGGCCATACTGCATCTTGAAATCAAAACATCACTCAAACATACAATATCCATCAGTCTTTCTCCCCTTGTTATTAACACTGTTATCTTGATGTGTATGTCTTCTGATGTTGTTGTAGTTGTTGTGGGTATTGTTGTTGCTGTTATCTTATTGATGCTAATGTTGTTGTTATTGTATTCCTTGATGTTTTTCTCATGTCCCTTCCTCTCTTCTAAATGTTTTGTTTACAACTTTAGGACTCCATTCATTCGAATGGATCATTTGTACTAGCATACGAGTATTGCTCTATTTACTTAAGTTATTGACAACTTGGGTGACACTTCGGATCTATTTGAGGCTATTGGAAAGACTGAAAGATAGATTTTTAGCTTCCAATATATGTGTCCAGGGAATCAATTAGCATAGAATCCATAATTCCAGTGATTTCTAAATGCTTTGTTCAAACCGATTGGATTGGATCATTTGTACTAGGTAACGTCCAAAATACTGTTCTATTGACTCAAGTTACTGACAACTTCTGTCTTGGGAACATAGGTGACAATTTTCCCGATTTATTTCGGGAGAGAGTCTCCTCGATACGAGGATGGAGTATCCTGGTTTGGATGAAAAGTGGTCCGACCGAAGCGAATTCGAAGTTTTAAATTCGATGATGAAACATTTGGTTAAATCTGTTTCACCATAATTCTCTAACGGTTTGTTCGATTTGATCAAAATTTTCCAAAAATAACGTTTGCTTCAGCATAGGTAACCATCGAAAGGCTTGTCCGATTTTGATGAAATTTGGCAAAAATAAGGGTTCTCATTTTGGGTCCCTCTTGGAACTGGCGAATTGAACTATCAGGGATCACTGTAACTTGACATTGTAGACAAGGCTGTAAAAAAAGAGGAGTAGATATTGAGCAAGATTTGTCAAGCTCATGCTAATTTGAGACAACCTGACAACTTGTCGAGGGTGTAGTTGTCACTTGTCAGCTAATAGAAAATACTGAAAAGGGCTGCCCTCCCTCACTTTCAAGAAAACTTATATTGTAAAAATAAAAAGTTAAAAATAATAATAAGGACTAAATAAATAAAAAACTAAGGAACAGTTCATTGATAGAAAGTCGATATATATTCGGGGCAAAAAAACTGATTGGCACTTTCAGCCCCTCCCGTAATTACCCCCAGAGCACCCCTAAGGCTTTTGGACTTTTTTGACAAGTCTCCCTGTTTATAAATTAAAAGGTTCAACATTTCCCTTCTTTGAATGTTTCTCAGGTTTACCTTTTTTCCCCTCGACTTTGTACTTTGTTTGACAGGTTGGGTATTGTAAAAAGTTCAAATTATTTTCAGATGAAATCAAAACATCACTCAAACATACAATATCCATCAGTCTTTCTCCCCTTGTTATTAACACTGTTATCTTGATGTGTATGTCTTCTAATGTTGTTGTAGTTGTTGTGGGTATTGTTGTTGCTGTTATCTTATTGATGCTAATATTGTTGTTATTGTATTCCTTGATGTTTTTCTTATGTCCCTTCCTCTCTTCTAAATGTTTTGTTTACAACTTGAGGACTCCATTCATTCGAATGGATCATTTGTACTAGCATACGAGTATTGCTCAATTTACTTAAGTTATTGACAACTTGGGTGACACTTCGTATCTATCTGAGGCTATTGGAAAGACTGAAAGATAGATTTTTAGCTTCCAATATGTGTCCAGGGGAATCAATTAGCATAGAATCCATAATTCCAGTGATTTCTAAATGCTTTGTTCAAACCGATTGGATTGGATGATTTGTACTAGGTAACGTCCAAAATACTGTTCTATTGACTCAAGTTACTGACAACTTCTGTCTTGGGAACATATATAGGTGACACTTAGGTGACAATTTCCCCGATTTATTTCGGGAGAGAGTCTCCTCGGATACAAGGATGGAGTATCCTGGTTTGGATGAAAAGTGGTCCCCCGTTCGATCAAAGAAGAGATGAGGCTTTCTTTTGTTCGAGACTGAATTTTTAATAAATCTTAATTTCTTAGCAACTTAGCATTCACCCGGTATAGTGATAGGGTGAGGTTATCTTTTCTTTCACTGTGACAATTTTTTGATCTAAAAATGTTAAAATACCTACTGAAGGTTTAATTCTTTTGCAAACTGTGTTCAGTAAGTGATTCTGTACGTGTGAGTGCTTCTACCAAGGAGTTTCCTGCAGTATTTGCGTGGAAATCTTCAATTTTCCATAGCATTTCACGGCATTTCACGGATTCACCGTTGGGAAGTTGGTAACGTAGAATCAAATTTCTCTTCAAATTTCATCATAACAATAACTTCCCCTCACGCCAACTGATAAGAGGAATAGGCGCCATTCCGTAATTTAAAATATCTCGACATCATTCTAATCCCGTGGCCAATAAGAACTCTCTAATTGTCCCGCCCAATTGAAAACTCGATCTCATGCTGAATATTGCTGACATTCTGGAGGGGAAATAAATATTCTGTTGGTATCTTCTCATATGACAAACAACCCGTGACTTTCTATACCGGGTGAGACAATTAGTTAAATTCCAATAGACATACCAGGGCCGGAATCATGAATTCCACCATGGTGGGGACTCCTATTCCCAAGAGGACGAGAAATAGAGTTAACCAATTGCCCTTCTGTGCTGATATTACTCATGAACCCGTTCTAGATCTTGCCATCCAACTTGAAAACCAAGTGAAAAAATGCCTGGAATCTTTGTCAAGCCAGGACATAAACAATCTTGTGCCGATTATTGTAGAGTCTCTTGTTTCCCTAGACTCGTCCATGACTCTAGCTCAGGAACGTCTTGACAAGTTGGATGCGATGACAGGAAAGCTGAATACCAAATCTGACCAGATCAAGCAATTGAAACAAGAACTGTCGAAGGAAAGGCAAGGGCATCAGCAGACAATTGATGAAAGTGACTTGCAGATCGAAGAGTTATCTAAATGAGCAAGTGCTACCACATGAAAGAAATGTTAGTGTGCTACCATATGAAAACTCAAAGGGTTCAAAAACGTATGCTATAAAAAATACAAAAATCAATTTCCCTTAAGGTGTCCGTTTTGCCCACCCTTCCCCTACTTACCAACATTGTGAGAGAGCAAACTATCTAGGAGCCGTTGATGTATCGGGTGGAACTTCTTTACATAAACATTGCTCCTCTCATCCAATATATCCATGCCCATTTTATCAAAGTGCCCCGAGACACCTTTTATGGAAAGGAAAATGATGTTCTCTGGAAAACCAATGATAGATCCATTTAAAGACTTCAAACTTTTATAATGAAATGATCAACACTTACATATAATGAAATGATCAACACTTATAAAGAAATGATCAACAAATGATTTATTTATTTATTGTTTTCTTAGGCCATAGTTAGGAAGATAAAATTGTAGGTAATAGGTTGCATAGGGTCTATCCCATTTATTGTATAATAAATAAACAAATAGAGCAAATTCACTCAATAGGTTCATAGGTTATGGCCTCCAATGGGGCTTTTAGGGACCAATGAGGGGTGGAGCCTATTATTGGTTCCTAAAGGCTCCTCCTCTGATTGGTTCTTACTTCTTAAAGGCTCCACCTCTGATTGGTTCCTATAGGCTACACCTCTGATTGGTTCATAAAGGCTCCACTTCTGATTGGTTCCTGAAGGCTCCACCTCTGATTGATTCCTAAAGGCCCAATCAAAGTTGGGGCCTTTTTCTGAGTGAGTTTTCACAGTTCTCTGACAAAGTCCTTATCAGAGATGGCCTCACATCTCACATAATCTCCTCAAGTTCAACTTCTTTCTTTCATAAGTACCTACGTGATAAAAGTGATCATTCCCAAATACTCTATCTACTTACCAGAAAACTGTATGACATGGAGAAATCAAATTTGAAATGAAATCAGGAAAATTAAAAACACAGAACGTTGAAGAAAATTTAAATTTTCAAAAAAAGAAAAAAATCAAAATTTCAACAAAAGTGAGGTTAGAAAAAAAAGTAAACAAAAAAATCATGTCCGTGAAGTTAGCGCATTGCTCGTTACGCAGAGGAGATTTCAGGGCTTCCCAAACTTGGGTAAAAAACGTCCCCATTACCAATCTAGGTAGGTACCAGTGGCGTAGCGTCCATGTAGGGCGTGTATGGCGGCCATACACTCATAATTTACTCAAATACGCTTAAATAGGTACGTCAGACTCCAAAAAATTGGGGTCAAGGGGGCCGCTGGTCCCCCCAAGAGGATTTTTTTTTTTTTTTTTTTTAAATCAACCAATCAGACTGGTTAATTCAAAAGTTAAAGGAGAAAAAGAAGAAGAAGAAGAAGAAGAAGAAGAAGAAGAAGTAGAAGACGAAGAAGAAGACGAAGAAGAACAAGAAGAAGAAGGAAGAAGAAGGAAGAAGAAGAAGAAGAAGAAGAAGAAAAATCTCAGATTAAGGACCTGAGAATGAGCTCAGGTATATTATAATCCCCTCCCACTCACCCCACCTCTCTCTCATTGGTCAAAATCTCCGCGAGGAAGCCGCGAACACACTGGTGTCGATGTCGCTCCGCATTGGCGAGCTTCACCAACAACCCGCGCGCGTCACTCTCCAGCGGCACACTCGTCAGGGGACAACTGAACGAAGGTCATTCACCATCAGGAGGTAGTCTTCGCATTGGGCCGCACACACTTCAGGTCCGTCACCGTATAGCGCGGGTTACGCCACGCTTGGTCCCACACCTTCACCACACACTGGTTGAAGTCCGGATCACTCTCATCACCCGCGCCCTCTATCGGACAATCAGTCGAACTATCCGTCTTCTCGCAACTCGTGCGAGTCACTTGCAGCGTGAAGGTGAAGAGAATCCCAGCGACCACCTGACGAGAACTGGATAGTAACTTCAGAAAGCCGAGTTTATTCGTCGAGGAGGAGCCCTCACAGATGACGCCGACAGCAAAGCTAAGCGCGTCCGCAGCCTCTTCATCCGTGGTAGCAACGTCGACCGGATTCCCGACGATGTCTCTCCGCGCGAGTGTCGCCTGCGGGGCGCACACGGAGCGCACCACGCGAGGCGCTTCGCCGGAGGTAACAGGCCTCACACAGTCCACACTACAAGTCTCCATCGGGGCCACCTGCTCCTTTAGACAACCCTCTTCCCCGCTGAGAGACTTCCTCTCCACGCAAGCTGTAGACATACTGACAAGCGTCAGCGAGTACTGCACAACACTCCCGTCCAGAATGAGCTGCTCTCGTATGCTCAGGACGTCGAGGGCAATGCGTCTGTAGTTGTCGCCGTCGATTTCGTCCAGCTGGATCATGGCGTAGTCGGCGATGAGTCTGATTTGTTCCCATCTGGTATGAGGCTTTGGAGGACTGTCCTCCTGAGGTTCAGTCGCTGGGAGACCGCTTCTCCCATGGGGACAAAGTTCCTGAACCTCACTCCCGCGAGGATCAGATCCTCCAGGGAGCACGGACTCCATCTCCTTCTTCATCTCAGCGGCTGGATCACCCGAACGGATCTGCTTGCTGCCGGCATCACAAGGTACCGGAACCATCATCACGGGCAAAGGCTCACACTGGGTGACGTCATCTTTCATACCAGCCTGATCCAAATTGAACCTCGCCCGGCAGAGCCGAATCTCGTCTTCGCAATCAAGGAATCTCAAGATACTAGAGTTGGAGACTAAGTACCTGGTAGGTAATTTTGGTATAAATTTGATTTTTTTTTTATATAGGAAAAGCTCGCGCCCCCCCTGATTTGTCTCCACGCCCCCCAGTTTGAGAACCTCTGCTGTAGAGGGTCTCTATCATTTTCATATGGTTTTGCAGCCGACAACGCGCTACAACACCTGGAGGCCATCTGAGGAGGCGGGCTCAACGTGTTGCTGGATGATGTAGATCTGCCCCAGCTGATGGGAAGCGTTGGATGTACGAAGGAGGGAGGTGTCCTTGGCGATAAGTTGAGAGGCGAACTTCTTGAAGTCCAGGTCGGCGTCTTGGGATAACTCTGCTAGGGATGAAGCGATGTTGAGGGAAAGGAGGACGGATATCCAGACACGGATGAACGTGTGCATCCCGGTCTTTCTGGACATGACGGAGTTAATCTCTCGTAGATCTATTACGGTTTGGGTACAGTTGGAGAGAATGGACGTAGATTTATGAACCAGGATGCTCCAACAACTAGAGACAAAATGGACCACTCCAGACACTGGACTTTCTTCAACTAAAACTTTCTCTTGAGTTCTCGAGACTTTATTGAAGTAGAATTTTCCCTATCGTCTGTCAAGAGGAACAAATCTGAGACTTCTAGCCAGTATCGACTATTATCGACACAATGAATTCCCCGGACTGATTCTCGCACAGACAAAACATCGACCGGTGCCAGTTGTGCTAACAATGACGACAACATGGCATATGTCTGTATATGGATAATCTACATTGTTGTTGACGTTGGATTCCGTAAAATCGAACAAAATTTTTCATAGTCATTTCGTGATGAGAGGGTACAGTTGGAGAGAATGGACGTAGATTTATGAACCAGGATGCTCCAACAACTAGAGACAAAATGGACCACTCCAGACACTGAACTATCTTCAACTAACTTTCTCTTGAGTTCCCGAGACTTTATTGAAATAGAATTTTACCCTATCGTCTGTCAAGAGGAACAAATCTGAGACTTCTAGCCAGTATCGACTATTATCGACACAATGAATTCCCCGGACTGATTCTCGCACAGACAAAACATCGACCGGTGCCAGCTGTGCTAACAATGACGACAACATGGGATATGTCTGTATATGGATAATCTACATTGTTGTTGACGTTGGATTCCGTAAAACCGAACAAAATTTTTCATAGCCATTTCGTGATGAGGAATATATTATCAGCAAAATAGTCATAATAGTAATAGGCAGCAAAATAGTCAGTGTTTACACATACCAGATGGTAAATAGTGGAACTCCATATGCAATCTAGCATACACAACAAGCTGGGCCCGTCCCTCCGGGAATTTTTAAGCCCGTAGTTTATTCGATCGTGATTAGAGAAAATCAATACCTATGTACCTACCTAATATGTTTAATATTCAGTTTATTATCATTCTTGATTTGATTTTTTGATTTTACTTTCAAGTAATGATTTAAAAATCAAGACTAGAGCCCGTTCTCCCTTTATTCCCAATATAATGTTTCAGTCACCCATCCATTTATTATCATTCTTGATTTGATTTTACTTTCAAGTAATGATTTAAAAATCAAGACTAGAGCCCGTTCTCCCTTTATTCCCAATATAATGTTTCTCACATCCACATTTATTGGCCTTCCTCGGCGTAGCTTAACATAGGTAACGCTAAAACCGGTCTTAAATGATCGACTGAAGTGTTATCAATTTATTGGCTTTGCTCGGCGTAGCTTAACATAGGTGACGCTAAAACCGGTCTTAAATGATCGACTGAAGTGTTATCTGAATTGGCCTTCCTCGGCGTAGCTTAACATAGGTAACGCTAAAACCGGTCTTAAATTAACGCCGTCGATTTCGTCCAGCTGGATCATGGCGTAGTCCGCGATGAGTCTGATTTGTTCCCATCTGGTATGAGGCTTTGGAGGACTGTCCTCCTGAGGTTTAGTCGCTGGGAGACCGTTGAGCTGCTCTCGTATGCTCAGGACGTCGAGGGCAATGCGTCTGTAGTTGTCGCCGTCGATTTCGTCCAGCTGGATCATGGCGTAGTCCGCGATGAGTCTGATTTGTTCCCATCTGGTATGAGGCTTTGGAGGACTGTCTTCCTCCTGAGGTTTAGTCGCTGGGAGACCGCTTCTCCCATGGGGACAAAGCTCCTGAACCTCACTCCCGCGAGGATCAGATCCTCCAGGGAGCACGGACTCCATCTCCTTCTTCATCTCAGCGGCTGGATCACCCGAACGGATCTGCTTGCTACCGGCATCACAACGTACCGGAACCACCATCACGGGCAAAGGCTCACACTGGGTGACGTCATCTTTCATACCAGCCTGATCCAAGTTGAACCTCGCCCGGCAGAGCCGAATCTCGTCTTCGCAATCAAGGGAGACGGTGCAAGTGGCCACGGCTGTGAACTGCAGATACACCTGGAGGCCATCTGAGGAGGCGGGCTCAACGTGTTGCTGGATGATGTAGATCTGCCCCAGCTGATGGGAAGCGTTGGATGTACGGAGGAGGGAGGTGTCCTTGACGATAAGTTGAGAGGCGAACTTCTTGAAGTCCAGGTCGGCGTCTTGGGATAACTCTGCTAGGGATGAAGAGATGTTGAGGAGGCGTTTTCTACCACCTAACCCTTAGAGCTCCATTATTATGTGGTCACACTCTCAAATAAATGAGGATAAAATTCCACGCCTCGGCTGGGATCGAACCCACGCCCTCCTGTTTACCAGGCGAGCGTCTTGACCACTATACGCTACCGAGGCAGATATGTGTAGATAATGTGAACCTACCTGTTAGGTAGGTATATTCTGAAGTGTGGTCATTTGTTCATCCCGTGAATCCCGTCCTAGATATTATCCTAAACAGATAAGGTTGGAAAGACTGACTTTCTCCCACATCCTCTTTTCTTTTCCTTCTCTCTTCACTTTCGTTAACGATAAGATCTTAGTTGTTACAGTTCCCTCTATCAAACCTCTTCGCTAAAAAGAGTCATACCGTTCTGCCTAGATATTTGGCCATTATTCGCACCGTTTTTCGCCCGCACCAGCTTAAGTTTGGCCTGCATCACTCAAAGACACGACTAGAATTAGCTAGTCTCTTCTTCACAGACCATGTCGAGTCAGCACACGTCACTCCTCTTGATCAGCATCGCATTCTGCTTCGTTCTCTCTCAAGGTCATTCAGCACAACCTGATGCTGACCTCTCCAAATGTCCGTATCACACCGGTAACAAACCAGCCATGGAGTCTATAGTGTCAATCGTGGCGGACGAAAATGAACCAAAAACGACAGCAAAAAACGCCGAAGACGCCCATAAATCAGATGCTGATCGAGAAAAAGACGCCCATATCAAAGAAGGTCAATGTTCCAGGCCTGACAATGAAGATGTCCAATGTGAATCAGCACCTCAGCATGACAATTTCAAAGACGTCGAAAAATCAGAACCGAATAGTGCAGCAAAAAACGCCGAAGACGCCCATAAATCAGATGCTGATCGAGAAAAAGACGCCCATATCAAAGAAGGTCAATGTTCCAGGCCTGATAATGAAGATGTCCAATGTGAATCAGCACCTCAGCATGACAATTTCAAAGATGTCGAAAAATCAGAACCGAATAGTGAAAATGTCAAAGATGTTCAACCTGATTCAGTTGATCAAGAAATTAAAGGTGTCCAAAAATCAGCTCCAAATACTGGAAATGTCAAAGATGTTCAACCTGAATCCGCTGCTAAGAAAGAAATCCACAAAGATGTCCGAAAATCAGCACCAAATTCTGAAGAAATCAAAGATGTTCAACCTGATTCAGCAGCTGACCAAGAAATCCACGAAAACAAAATGGTGACTCCTTCTTACCAGTACGAATTACCACGCCCATATCAAAGAAGGTCAATGTTCCAGGCCTGACAATGAAGATGTCCAATGTGAATCAGCACCTCAGCATGACAATTTCAAAGATGTCGAAAAATCAGAACCGAATAGTAAAAATGTCAAAGATGTTCAACCTGATTCAGTTGATCAAGAAATTAAAGGTGTCCAAAAATCAGCTCCAAATACTGGAAATGTCAAAGATGTTCAACCTGATTCCGCTGCTAAGAAAGAAATCCACAAAGATGTCCAAAAATCAGCACCAAATTCTGAAGAAATCAAAAGAACTATATCGACTACAATGTTCAAATGTTTCAGGACGGACCTGACCAGGTAAGGAAAATGAGTAGCAAAAAATTAATGGTATCCCCTGAAAAACGAACTATATCGACTACAATGTTCAAATGTTTCAGGACGGACCTGACCAGGTAAGGAAAATGAGTAGCAAAAAATTAATGGTATCCCCTAAAAAAACTGTTTGTGGTGAAAAATTTGGTGCCAAGTATCAAATCAAAATTTTCGAAAGTTACTCTTTACTCTTTCCCTGCGGTAGTCTTGGAGGTACTATCGTCATTTTATGATCTTATGTCATCTTACTGTTTGTTTGTCGCTTTTCAGGAAAAAATCCAACCACACCATCATCGAATGGGGGACTTCCTATTCACCTGTTTGATCCTCACGTCCCATTTGTTGGGTCAAGTATTCCGCTACCTAGTGTCATTTTATAGTTCCTATTTCGTTTTTATCTACACTATAGCCTCCCTGACATCCATCCTACTCGAGTTACAATTTGTCATACTCCTCATCAACATTAGACGGTCGTTCTGCACACTCAACTCTCATCTGAAACGCAACAAACACGGATCGTTCAATGCGATTGTCAAGAAAAACATAATGTTCTATGATTTCAAACATACCAAGTCGTTTATTAGATCTTATGAACTTTTCACCTATCTCGTGACAATTTTGATTGATACCCTGATAGCGACGTTCTTATTGGACCTAATCAGAGTGCTTTACACGCGCGCGCCAATTTGACAAAGCCTACACCAATGTGTCACTTCCTCATCACTGGTCCGCCACCTGAAATCTCTGTGGCATGTCCTTGATACATAGCATACCCTGTTAAGCAAGGACGAGCAATCCCTGGTATGCTAGGACAAAAGTTCAAATTCCTTCTCTTCCGGTGTTCTTAGGGCTAGGATGAGGGTCCAAATCAGATATTGATAATCTTTCTCTTAATTGCACAATGCACATAAAGCAGTGAAACTGTGTGGTACAATGTTTAAGTATAAAATTATGTGGTACAATGTTCAAGTTCACAAATAATAACTTGTGTTTACTTTGAATCATTCAGACTAGGAAGCAACTGGACTTAAGAATCATACTTGAGGTTACTGCTAGGGGCAATGGGCTCTTACGGACCCAAAATCTCTGAAAACGACATCGGAAGAAACGGAAGTAGTGTGAAGCAGGACCGTATCCAGGATTATGTCGAGGGAAGGGGCGAGAGTCCAAATAGTGATGTATGGGGGATGCTCCAAATTTTCGGAGCCAAGCCTACGGCAAAGGACTCCAAATAGTGATGTATGGGGGATGCTCCAAATTTTCGGAGCCTAGCCTACGGCAAACGACAAACATCAAGCTCGAGGGAGAGGGGCCGGGCCACCGCCAAATTGTGAAAATGATCAAAATTGGAGAGGAAAACTAACAAAGCCGGGAAAAGACATCCTACATCCCCTTAAAGTAGTAACCATGGTTCTCATCATATTGTCCAGGGCAAACCTCCGTCATGCACCCTCACTATTTCTCACCTTGTACAACATGTATTCGTGATGACGTCAGTGGTTCTGTTTACCCGACCTAATTTCGGTACTATGACAAAATAGTACGCGAAGTGGTTGGTGTGAATAGTGTTTCGTTGTCGACGTCATGGGGGTTAATGCTTTCAATTTGGTTGACGTCAAGCCAAACCTTCCATTGTCTACCAGCTGGCAACATGTCCTTGATACATAGCATACCCTGTTAAGCTAGGACGAGCAATCCCTGGTATGCTAGGACAAAAGTTCAAATTCCTTCTCTTCCAGGCTTCTTCCGGTGTACTTAGAGGGCTAGGATGAGGGCATTCTGGTTGGCACAAGTGGGAACTCCCTGCACGAGAATCCAGTAGGTGGAGACGGGCTTGTTTCGGGTGTCGATGATCACGTCGAATCTTTCCCCTGAAAAACGACAAAGTACGGATACATTTGGTGCCTTCATTGAATTTGGTATGAAAACCAAAGACTATCTCAATAGTGGTATCTTCGCCATAGTGCTGAAATATTGTTTGTAGCTCTCCTAGAAATTTTTTCCAAAGGGAAAATAAATCTCATTCATGAATTCGTGATGACGTCAGTGGTTCTGTTTACCCGACCTAATTTCGGTACTATGACAAAATAGTACGCGAAGTGGTTGGCGTGAATAGTGTTTCGTTGTCGACGTCATGGGGGCTAATGCTTTCAATTTGGTTGACGTCAAGCCAAACCTTCCATTGTCTACCAGCTGGCATCCCGCGGGGGATCGAACACGAGACCGCAGAATGCAAACCGGTGACATTTTGGTCTGATGGAAGACAGAATGAGAGAAGGAAATGAATATTCTCCTCCTCCTCATCATCATGAGGTAGAGGTAGCTTTACCGCTGCCGAAGATAGCTGAGTATACTCATAATAGGTTATACGGTGGTGTATTATAATGTTGCTGTGTTGAGTGTTAACTTAAAAGCTTGTTAATCTTGAAGTATAACTTCACTCCCTTGTTTATGAGTAAAAGGTCACCCGGTCATGTGTGGTGTATTATAATGTTGCTGTGTTGACTGTTAACTTAAAAGCTTGTTAATCTTGAAGTATAACTTCACTCCCTTGTTTATGAGTAAAAGGTCACCCGGTCATGCCTTGGGTTACTATAAATTAGGTAAAACTTATGTGGTGTATTATAATGTTGCTGTGTTGACTGTTAACTTAAAAGCTTGTTAATCTTGAAGTATAACTTCACTCCCTTGTTTATGAGTAATAGGTCACCCGGTCATGCCTTGGGTTACTATAAATTAGGTAAATCTTCAATCAAATTGTTAACAACGAATCTGTTATTTGTAGTTTCCCTCTGTAAACGACTCTCAATAAAAAGTATCTATTGTTATTGATGATAATGACTCTGATGCATCCTCCATCAATGTCTTACGAGTACTTATGTCGTGTGATTTCAGATAACTTCAATCAATGTCTTGTGTCTTGTGATTTCAGATAAGTTCTGTCAACAGGCCGAGGTGGCTCTTGTCATTGGATCAAGTAACCAAGTTTATCCTGCGGCCGGGTGGCCTCAAGAAATGGCCGCATTTGAGATTCCTGTGGCCGAATTCAACACTAGAATCAACACGGAAACACGATTTTTCAAGTAAGTCAAGAAATGGCCGCATTTGAGATTCCTGTGGCCGAATTCAACACTAGAATCAACACGGAAACACGATTTTTCAAGTAAGTTTTTTTTTCACTAAATTTCCTCCAATAAAGCTAATCTTAGGTCCCTAGAACAAATTATATTATCACCCTTCTTTTATAATAACTGCTAATCTATCTTGGGTGTTACCAAATTATTGTGTTATTGTTACGAAAAATAGTCCTTCTTTTTAGACCTCATGTGTAAACTTCAACGGGAACAAGGATCAAGGTTATGGCTCTTCAAAGTTTAATCTTAATGAAGACCAAAATTAGGTTATTTTGCAAGGTGGAGGGCCAACTAAGTCCATTTTTTTATGAGAGGTTAAGGTTACGCGTGTTATGTTTTTCCCCCCATGAGATTGTACCATAATTTTATTATAACTCCCTGATTCTTCTGTATCAGGTGGTTCTTCGAAGGCAAAGTAACCCAGACGTTACCAGAAGCCCTGGGCATTCCTGATGAAAAGTGTGTACCTTTTCCTCCATCTCATTCACACCCAAAGGTTTTTCTCTCGCACAAGGATTCACGCTCTCCCTCTCACCTCAAGGATTCACCAACTCCCTCTCACTCGAAGAAGAATTAGCCCAAGAAGTTACCAGAAGCCCTGGGCATTCCTGATGAAAAGTGTGTACCTTTTCCTCCATCTCATTCACACCCAAAGGTTTTTCTCTCGCACAAGAATTCACGCTCTCCCTCTCACCTCAAGGATTCACCAACTCCCTCTCACTCGAAGAAGAATTAGCCCAAGAGCCCTCGACCATACCATGATGTATACCTAGACTGCCTAGAGATAAGTAGTATAAATACTTTGCTGCTTCGGTGGTGTATTGGTCAAGACGCTCGTCTGGTAAAGAGGAGGGCGTGGGCTCAATCCCAGCCGAGGTATGGAAATTTATCCTCAAAACAATTTTATTAGACTGCCTAGAGATAAGTAGTATAAATACTTTGCTGCTTCGGTGGTGTATTGGTCAAGACGCTCGCCTGGTAAAGAGGAGGGCGTGGGTTCAATCCCAGCCGAGGTATGGAAATTTATCCTCTAAACAATTTGAGAATTTGACCACAATAATAGTAGTAGCCTACTGCTGAAGTAAAGGGACTTTTCAGTCCTATGCGAGCAATATAAATAAGCACTATTATTATTATCTAGTTGCGTCTCATATTGTTGAGTCTCAGTAGCAGTTAGGTGCTCGCCGGGTAAGCCTAAGGGTGCGGGTTTGAATCCCTGCCGATGCACATATCTATCTATGAGATTCGTGGAAATATACTGGGGTTGACGATCTTTTGTGTATATTTAGATTTGTATAAGAACGTCGACTCCATAGATGTCTATAAGTAGATAGGTACCAAAATAATAACAATAAAAATAGAAATCTTAAAGATTAGCAAAATTTTATACCTATTGAAAAAACGATCTTTTGTGTATATTTAGATTTGTATAAGAACGTCGACTCCATAGATGTCTATAAGTAGATAGGTACCAAAATAATAATAATAAAAATAGAAAATATAGAAATCTTAAAGATTAGCAAAATTTTATACCTATTGAAAAAAAGCCTTATTCTTTGGTTTCAATGTTTGGTATGAAATGTTGTTGTCACATGTTAAGGAACTTATTGACCATTAGGCCCATTCTCCCTCTTCCGTCCCAATATTTTTCCACGATGTGAGAGGTGATGTCCAGGAGGGGACAGGTATTAAGGTGATCAGCGTTCACAGGAATGATTTCATAGGGAGTGCTGTGAAATAAAAGCGGGAAACTTCAACACCAAATATAGTTAATGAAAAATAGCGCAAAGAGGGGGAAGAACATCACTCTAGTCTCCCTCTTCCGTCCCAATATTTTTCCACGATGTGAGAGGTGATGTCCAGGAGGGGACAGGTATTAAGGTGATCAGCGTTCACAGGATTTCATATCAGGAATGATTTCATAGGGAGTGCTGTGAAATAAAAGCGGGAAACTTCAACACCGAATATAGTTAATGAAAAATAGCGCAAAGAGGGGGAAGAACATCACTCTAAAAGCAATTACCCTAGTTAGGGCTGATCGAGAGGCTGACGAAACACGCCGACCCCGTGTGTACACGGGAAAAGGCGAAGAAAAAGAATTAGAAGACCCTTTGTATTACTTCTAAGAGTTCTGAGGGAATAATGCTGAAATCTTCCCAACAGGTGATAGAACCCAACCAGCCCCCTTTCATTCAACAAGAGGTGTTTGCTTCCAACCGTCACCTCATGGAGACCGAACTGTTGCGCACCATTCTGTACTGTCTCAAGAACGTTTCGTTCCTCAGCTACTTCAAGACCCCAACAGAGGGCGCCAGCTGGGAGCCCTGGACACACGTGCACAAACCCGAGTACAACCCTCATGGGAAGTACCTCGTCAGGTTGTTCTATCTGGGGAAATGGAGACGAATCGTTGTCGATGACTTCCTCCCTTGTGACGAGACTGGACAGGTTCTTGTCCCGTTCATTTCGTCCCGTCAGCTCTGGCTGCCGCTGCTTGTCAAAGGGATTCTGGTAGTGGCGGGAGTGAGTGGTTTCGCCCGCATCAGCAATCTCTTGACGGGGTGCTTCTCACACTGCGTTGAGGCGAGGGATGCTTCCGCCTCGGACATGTGGGGTCTCATCGATCAGAATGTCCCGCGTAGGAAAGACGCTGACCCGGCCTCGGGATCGATGGAGGCTAACGGCAGTCGTAATGTAGGAACACCGAGTGCGGAGAGTGTTGATATCGCGGGGTTTGAGAGATACGTGCTGGCGCTTGTGGATGCGGCAGCGGTGCCCAACTTGCGGACGGGAGTGCCGGTGAATATTCAGGTGGTGATCTGTCAGTGTCATTTGAGAACTTACGCCAAGCATTGGAGGGACATTCGGTACAACCAATGGGCGTATGAGAAAGGTGAGTTCCCATAGTGAAAGTACTGAGGGGGATATTTAGGAATATCAAGTTGAAGCAACTTCTCGGGAGAAATATGCATAATATCGACTGAATTTTTAATAAATCTTAATTTGATTTTTTTTTTTTCATTGATAACGTAATTACTTCGTCCCTTTCCTTAAAGCCAGAGACGCAATTTTGATGTATTCTCACTTTTCAGGAATTCTGAAAGAGAAAATTCCCAGCTCAAACGCCATCGGACACATCCAGATATTCTGCCCCGTCAGAAGAATACGAACAAAACGTCCTCCACTCCAATCTTCACAAAATCACACAGAGGACGAATCCAGAATTAAAGATCTCACCAGAACTTCCATACCTGAAAAGAAGCAAACGCTGAGGGAAGAGGAGAATGAAGACGAAGACGATGGCGATCTTCCACCTTGTGACGAAATCTGCACGTGGCTTGAGTTCCCCGATTTCTATTCCCATCTCGTCAGTCTAGAAACGCTCTACGTTCCGTCCACATTTGAACATCAGACGTCTTTCACTTCTGAGGAAGATTTGGTGGCAGGTTCTACGTGTGTGTTTGAGAGTCATGAAGCAGAAGAGGGTGAGGAGGAAGGGGATTTCATTTACCATGACTTGATACCACAGTCTAGCTTGTATCTCTTCTCGGACAAATACTAAATATTTTGTCATATCCTGAAATGGTTATACACCGCTGAAAGTTTGAAATTACCTGAAGGTAAGTTAGTGCCTTGACTTGGAGAGAATTGTCTCTTCAAGTGGTTATCTTTTTCCAGTTTTCGTGATAAAAAAAGCGTACATAAAACTATCAGTTGAACATTTGGTCCTCCGGGTTGCGTAAAAAAAAAAAAAAAAAAGTGAATGAGGTGGAGATATTACTTCGGACATGGTCCTAAAATCTAGGAAATTTTCTTCGTGGTGCCAAATGGAACCGCTAACTGCTAGCTCTTCAGAATCACCGCCCAACAAATAGACAAATCAAATGACTCAGATGCAAATTTGTTGAGTTATAACTGTTATAAGTAAATTTCCCTACAAATAAGAGGTACCTAGGTATTATTACCTATGCTCAAGGAGCTCAAAAAATGATTTTTTTGCACCCTACTATCACCCGAACCTAAAAATAAATCTCGGTATAACCTAACCTTATATATACCTAACGCAAAATGACAATAAATTACCCACATATTTTTTTTAAGGCTTTAATGGCAGGATTCTCACACTGTGAGCTCTTCCACCCAACCAACAATCGCCAACAGGATAAACCTGTCGGCGGGATAGAAAAATAGGGGAAAGAAGAGAAGGGAAAAGAGAAGACGAAAGAATAATAATGGAATAGATTATTAAGCTTCAGGATAGATAGGTGTTCCGTGACAAGACCTTTGAAGCTTGTGGCACTCAAGGTATTCATCAGGAGTAGGTATTTACTCACATAGGTACATATTATGTACCTACCTATAGGTAGCTAGATTTATTAATTAAATTAATTTATTTATTTCCAGTGGGCTGGGCACCATATTGGAATCATGTAAAGGAAGGCTGGAGTCACAGGCATAACACTAATGTCCTGTTCCTGTTTTATGAAGACATGAATAAGGTATACCTACCGGAATACATACCTACCTACCTAAATAAAAAAGGAATCTTTGAATGGTGATGTTAATAAGTATGACTGCTTGTCAAAAATGTCTTTCCCTCCTTAATACACATGACTATGTAAAGGAAGGCTGGAGTCACAGGCATAACACTAATGTCCTGTTCCTGTTTTATGAAGACATGAATAAGGTATACCTACCGGAATACTTATTACATACCTACCAACATATCTAACCTAAATAAAAAAGGAATCTTCGAATGGTGATGTTAATAAGTATGACTGCTTGTCAAAAATGTCGTTCCCTCCTTAATACACAGGACATTCTGAACTCCCTACTTGGGGATATTATCGAGAGAAATGCGAGCGAGTTCTTCACATTGCTGGCAGCGACTCCTGGTGTTGAAACGGTGGATGTTATCTCATTAGATCTTCGGCACCATGCTCATATTATTGAACTATCCGGTAAGTCACGTAATTCATTTGTCGACAAGATATCTGACCTTTTATCATTTAAGTTTTCAAATTTTGACTACACAGGACTAGTCTCTAAATTACATGACTTGACTTGGACTCGAACCACCAACCTCGCGATTCAAAGCCCTATCTACCTCGATAAATTTGCGGACTTCGAAATTTTCGGCATACCTAGGTACCTAAAAATAATAATTATTTTTTTGGAGTAGAATAAATATTGCAGAAAGAGTATCCTTTTAGCTTGAAAACGAAGTATGTACCTATCTGTACTACCTGGTAGATAACAAGGGATGAGAGAATGTGTCTGTATTCAACAACCTCTTTCCCTAATCCGTTCCCCCAGGAGTTCACGAGATGCCCACCACTCAATCCTGGTCTATCCTGGCCCGTCTCAACCTCAACGTCCATACCTATGACGAGAGTCTTGTTGGCGTCTATTTCTTCCTCGCCAACGCCGCCAATTGGCGGCTCAGGTTGAGTGTGGTCCGAAACAGCATCCCTTGTCGGCCACTGACGGCGGCCAAAATGTCCAACCACATTTATAGATTCTGGAGGGAAGAGTTTGGGTACACGATTTTGTTGCATGGCTACCCCAGAGCGAAGCGGAAAGGAAGACGGACCAAATCTAAAGTGTCGGATGTTGCGAACCTCTCTGAACCAGATTCAGATGATGCACCAGAGATACCAGAACCCAAACACAGCAAAAACAAGAGAAAGACTCGATGCAAGACACATCTCTGCCCTTCATCCCGAGAACACAAACGTGACGGTTGCAAACACAAGGCATGCGGTCGAAAGCGACGGCCGAAGGCTCACAACTCAACCGTGTTCTACCCTGAGCAATCGTTTGACAGCGCTAGAGGCGGTCTCCATCAAGACACTTCGGAAGTGGAAGAGGAGATTGATGAAGTAGAAGAGGAGATTATCAATGAGACTAAACCTCAGAGTCTAAACCGGAGACACTCGGCAAAACCAAGACGGGATCCTTCGACGAAAGTAATGAAAGCCGCAGCCCCCTGCATGGGGAAGGTGAAAATCAAAATCGTCCACCCTAAATGTTGCAAGAGCTGCTCTAACCGATCCAACAGACTGAAGCGGAGTGTGTATAATTATCAGATATCACAGATGGCCATCAACCAGAACCGGTTTATAACCCCGCGGGAGAAAATCATGACCAAGTAAGTGTTCAGGTACTCAACTTCGCTTGACTTGGTCTCGTGAGAACATTCTCTACGGAGTCTACCAAGTTCGTAGAGCAGTGGTCACGCGAGACCAAAAAGTTTACTGGCACCGTTAGGGGAGAAGCAGATTTTTTTTCTTTTTGACATATGCACCTACTTCTTAATACTAGGTAGGTATACGACTTTCCATCCTAATTCAAAGGAGGGGAGGAAAACCATGTTTACATATTTCCAACTGAGAGCAGTTTTCCCTTGTTTTCCAAGTTTCGAATGGTACTTTTTGAAGCTGCAACGCATTGCTTTTATAGCTAGGTAGGAATATTTTTCGTCCAATGGGGCTCAACC
The DNA here is from genome assembly GCF_000475195.1 of Diaphorina citri. Classification (NCBI taxonomy): domain Eukaryota; kingdom Metazoa; phylum Arthropoda; class Insecta; order Hemiptera; family Psyllidae; genus Diaphorina; species Diaphorina citri. The sequence continues at coordinate 51,985 of NW_007378008.1, read as the reverse complement.
AAATGACAATTTTTTTCGAGATAGAGTCCTATTCCGATGTAAAAGTACCCAAAAAGTGCATTGGCGCACTCAAAAACATCCAAAACGGTCCCTAAATCCCCTAAAATGTCGCAAAAAAAAAATAACGTTGAAACAGCCATGGTTTACACATGAACTGACGTCATCACGAACTGACACATGAACTGACGTCATCACAAAAAAAATGGCTGCCCGCGAAAATTATAGGGGCTCAACAAAATGACAATTTTTTTCGAGATAGAGTCCTATTCCGATATAAAAGTACCCAAAAAGTGCATTGGCGCACTCAAAAACATCCAAAACGGTCCCTAAATCCCCTAAAATGTCGCAAAAAAAAAATAACGTTGAAACAGCCATGGTTTACACATGAACTGACGTCATCACGAACTGACACATGAACTGACGTCATCACAAAAAAAATGGCTGCCCGCGAAAATTATAGGGGCTCAACAAAATGACAATTTTTTTCGAGATAGAGTCCTATTCCGATATAAAAGTACCCAAAAAGTGCATTGGCGCACTCAAAAACATCCAAAACGGTCCCTAAATCCCCTAAAATGTCGCAAAAAAAAATAACGTTGAAACAGCCATGGTTTACGACCTCGCATGAACTGAAGTCATCACGAAAAAATGGCTGCCCGCGAAAATTATAGAAGCTCAACCAAATGACAATTTTTTTTCGAGATAGAGTCCTATTCCGATGTAAAAGTACCCAAAAAGTACATTGGCGCACTCAAAAACATCCAAAGCCCCCCCTTGAAGAAGATAACAGTGGCCGGTTTTTTTCCTTTTTTTTTTTTTTTTTCACATACCTACTCTGTCAACTGTCATACATATTCTGTCTTCTTCTTCTTCACCTTTTCTGGGGTCCCCCTTATAGTCCCCCAAACTGTTGAGATAAAGGGACTACATGTCCTAATTCGACAGTCTAAATAAAGCACTAATACTAATACTAATACTTTTCCCGTGTGCAGACGGGGTCGGTGTTTTTCGTCAGCCTCATAGTCAGCCCTAACTAGGGTGATTGCTTTGGGCTGACATTTGGTTTTGGCTACAAATTTTACGAGTGGATGCCCTTCCCTCTCAACCCTTGCTATTTCTTCAGCAAGGGAAATTCAGGCTGGTATACTCCCTGTTTATAGTCCCCCAGCGAGACGAAGCTGGTCTACTCCCTGTTTAACGTCCCCCAGCCAGACAAATGTCATACATATTCTGTAAATAAGAAAATAAACAAAACCAAGAATGTAAAAAGATATACAAAATATTAAAATTAAATTTATTTACAGACCAATTTAGGTACAAATTTATTAACACATTTTTTTTTTAATTCTTTTTCTTCATTCTGTTAATGAAAGGAAAATACAGCTTATCGCCGGGTCTTTAAAGGGCATTTAAACTCTCTTGGATTAAGCAAAACTGATTGGCTGAAATTTTCGATTTTTCTTTTTTTTTAATCAACCAATCAGATTGGTTAATTCAAATGTCAAAAGTTAGAGGAGAAAAAAAGAAGAAGAAGAAGAAGAAGAAGAAGAAGAAGAAGAAGAAGAAGAAGAAGAAGAAGAAAAAGTTCAGATTAAGGACCTGAGAATGAGCTCAGGTATATTATAATCCCCTCCCACTCACCCCACCTCTCTCTCATTGGTCACAATCTCCGCGAGGAAGCCGCGTACACACTGGTGTCGATGTCGCTCCGCATTGGCGAGCTTCACCAACAACCCGCGCGCGTCACTCTCCAGCGACACGCTCGTCAGGGGACAACTGAACGGCGTGTAAATCGACACCAGTCGTGCTGTGACCTCCGTGGAACCCAGAGCTAAGCGAACCATCCAATGAAACGCGCCGCTCGAGTAGAGGAACGAGGCCGAACGAAACCCGAACGCGTCCCAGTCGAGTACGGAAACACCCGATGTGGAGAGAAGGGAGAGGAGGAATCTCTGACGCAGGCGCTGGGCCGTGGCCAGAATGTCAATGTGTGACTGAACACGTGACGTGATGTGACGGATGTATTTCAGCATGGGTTTGTCTGGGGAGAGAGAGAATCAACTGCAGAAGGTCCTAGGTTTGAATCCCACCATTGACATCAATTTGTACTCGTTTTTTAATTGCAAATATTTCTACGGGACTGGCCAGAATGTCAATGTGTGACTGAACACGTGACGTGATGTGACGGATGTATTTCAGCATGGGTTTGTCTGGGGAGAGAGAGAAAAGAGGAATATTTATACTTATTAATTAATTGCAGAAGGTCCTAGGTTTGAGTCCCACCATTGACATTAATTTGTACTCGTATTTTAATTGCAAATATTTCTCTGGCCAGAATGTCAATGTGTGACTGAACACGTGACGTGATGTGACGGATGTATTTCAGCATGGGTTTGTCTGGGGAGAGAGAGAAAATAGGAATAATTATAATTATTAATTAATTGCAGAAGGTCCTAGGTTTGAATCCCACCATTGACATCAATTTGTACTCGTTTTTTAATTGCAAATATTTCTACGGGTGTTACTTTGTGGTGTTCTCGTGTTGACCCAGCACCTAAATGGGAAGTATTGTGTCTCTTCTCGCCCATCTGATGAGAGGCATATAACGTATAACGGGATGGATGGTCACTTTTATACGATCTACTATCTACTTAATAGTGAAAATTGACTATATTGACAATTCTCACCTTGTCCAAATTTGGGATAGTTCATAACCCCATTAGAACACTAGTTACAACTTACTATACGAGGGTAATGGAAAGTAAACACTCGGTAATTTCTCACAACTTACCTTGTCCAAACTTGGGATAGTTCATAAAGTTGGCTTCGATTTGGTCTCTTAGTTCAGGACCCATTAGAACACTAGTTACAACTTATCATACGAGGGTAATGGAAAGTAAACACTCGGTAATTTCTCACAACTTACCTTGTCCAAACTTGGGATAGTTCATAAAGTTGGCTTCGAGTTGATCTCTTAGTTCAGGACCCATTAGAACACTAGTTACAACTTACCATACGAGGGTAATGGAAAGTAAACACTCGGTAATTTCTCACAACTTACCTTGTCCAAACTTGGGATGGTTCATAAAGTTAGCTTCGATTTGGTCTCTTAGTTCAGGCCCCATTAGAACTCGACACTGATAATCCAGGTCTGATTTCTCATGTGAGTAAGGCATTGTAAGAGTTAGCGTGATCACACACTTCTCAGGCACTGGGAAAGAAGAAAGTCAAATTAAATCATGAATTATCTACACAAGAATCAGACTTTAGTGACTGGGTTTTAGACGAGGGAGGGGTTGAATATTTTCAATTTGTTCAAAGCAAATCATGAATCTTTGTGGTAAAGCAGAGAGCGTGCAAGCCGTACGCGCTCACACCCTCATGGTATACTGTCCAACAGTCTAGCTAAATTCCTGAACACAGTCAGTTGAATTCCTTACCTAGATTGAGCTGAATTCTGGACAGGTCCACATCTAGATGCATACAGAAATGTACCAGATCATGGCAGAGAACAATCTCATGGGGTAGGAGAGGCCCTGAAACTCGTGGTAGACTGTCTAACACCGAGGATATGTTCTTGTAGCTGAGACTACTCTTGTTAAGTGAACTTGCCTGTGAGAATAAAATGAGAGAGGGATTCTAATTATGTTGAGAACTTTTAAATGCTTGAGAATCAAAAATATAACCCAAAAACAATTGCTCTGTGTCCTATAATTAATTGGCTCCAATTCATACCAAATACCTAGCCCTCATAGGTACTGTAATTAATAAAATGAACACCCATAATGCATACCCAAATATGGGTCTGACTTGGGGACCTGAAGCAGGAAGTGGAAGTAGCTCAAGTCTGGATGAGGGCTTTAAAATTTTGTAGTCAAAACCAAATATCAGCCCAAAGCAATAATTGTCCTAGGGCTGATTGAGAGGCTGACAAAAAACACAAAAAGAATACATACCCAAATAAACAGTAGGTATTGCAGTATGTATTATAATGGATGAAACTATCATAATTCACTCACCAAATACTCATAGTACAAATGTTTCAGCTTCTCGACCAAATTAAGCAGCTCGGTTTCATTATCCGAGTCATACTGAGCGAGACCGGTCCTCATGATGTTATCGAGAAGGAAGAGTTCTTTTTAACCACGTGAATCCTAGCATCACCAATGACGTTCTGTATGCAGAGATATCGAAATATGTCCACCCTCTCTCCCCAGTATCTTATGTTCACACCGGACTTCGTGATGAGAGATTAAGCCATATCTTCTCTTACAGACGCCAAGTTTTCGTGCAAGAGAAAGATGGAGTACCCAATTCGATCACAGTTACCCAGGATACTGAAACCAATACGATCTACCTGACTGTGGATAACATGAAGTGTTATTCATGTGGCCAGGAAGGACATGCAGCCAGAATGTGCCCCAACAGATCCCAGCATCCTGCCCAGGATAGACTAACAAAAGAGACTGAAATCGACCAAACCCCTGATTTGGAACAAACAGAAGTTCCCAAGGAAAAGGTGTCACCCTCACCTTGCTCTAAGGGTTAGGTGGTAGAAAACGCCTCCGGCGTTAACCTCACCTAGTGGTTACCTTCCACTCAAGAGTCTATTATTATTATTATGAACAGCCTACTAGTGCCAACACCACCTGAAGTGAAGGGTCACCTCTGAACCGCGCACGTTACTTAACCTGAGTGTTTTCATTTCAGAACTACATCAGTGGGACATACTCACAGGAGAACATCACTTGTTGAACTTCCTCAACACAACACAGCTGGAGATTGACCAGCTGAAACATATTGATGGTAAGAGTCGATAAAAAAAAATAACCTTTAATATAAAAAGATAAAATATGTACTTAACAATATTATTGTAGAGATAAATTGGGTTACTTCCCCTGATTTAGGCTGTTGAAATGCAATATTATAGTATCCAGCTTACCGATATAAAGTTCAATATTAGGGTGCCGGAACCCAGTCTTCAGATTAGGCTTCCGGCACCCTAGTTTCTTTTTTTTTCAGTGTATGTGAGGTTAATGTGAAAAGGTGGGTAGTGTCGCTGACCTTAGGGTAAAGCCCCCGTCACGAAACGCCTTAGTCCCCTGACTTTGTAGATTCGATTTCCCCTGACTTAGCGTTATCTTCTTCTTCTTTGAGTGCCTATCCGTTCCGAAAGTTGGCGATCATCATGGCTATTTTTATCTTGTTGGTGGCAATCCGGAAAAGTTCGGCTGATGATTTGCCGAACCAGATTCTGAGGTTAGCCAACCACGAGATTCTTCTTCTGCCGGGACCTCTCTTGCTATTGATTTTACCTTGCAAGATTTGTTGGAGAAGACCATATCTTTCCGTGTTCCTCATGATATGGCCGAGGTATCCGAGTTTGCGGCATTTTACTGTGTTTACCAGCTCTGGCTCCTTCTTCATCCGTCGGAGTACTTCGATGTTGGTGACTTTTTGCGTCCACGGGATTTTCAGCATTCTCCTGTACAGCCATAGTTCAAACGCTTCAAGCTTTTTTGTGGTTTCTTTTGTTACTGTCCAGCTTTCTACGCCATACAGGAGGACGGAGAAGACGTAACATGGAATGGAAAGTAAAAAAGTGAAATAAACATTGGAAAGTTGAGATAAAGAAGGGGAAAGGTACCAAATGTAGGACAGGGCGGAATCAAGCTGTCACTCTTTTCTTTGCCCGCATTTTATCTGACATGAGGGATCAACGTGTTAAACTGAGAATCAAAAACCTCCCTCTCCGTCTCTTTCTTCCTTCTTTTCTCTCTCTCTCTCTCTCTCTCTCTCTCTCTCTCTCT
>NW_007378008.1:9011-46024 GCF_000475195.1 Diaphorina citri | reverse complement strand
CGTTCGAAAACCCTATCTGTTTACGATAAAATCCACCTTGTTGACCTTCTGTGAGAATGGCCGACCCGGACCTAAGACTTACAGGGGTAGGGACGCCTTACCTTCAAGTTATCGCTTGCATGTTGCATTACTTGCGTTGAGTTTCCGAAGGCGTCATGAGTTTTATATTGTTCTTTCATTTTAACTGTCTCCCCTTTTTGTAAAACAGGACACAAACGATTTGTCAGCATGCTGATCCGAGAAGCGCAGGGAAGAAAATATCCACTGATTGGGAAGTAGATCGGTCATGCAACGTGAAAGGAAGATTCTAAGGTCAGCACAGTGGACTCATCGCCGAGGACCCCTAACTAGGCTACGGCTGGCTTGGAGTTTCAAAGTGCTCTGTTTTAAAGAAGCAAGGCACAAGCGCTCACGAATGGACGTGACTGCGGTTCAGGACGAGCCAATTAAGACAGGGCTGAGCTACGAGGCGTGAAGGCCGCTACAACCAACAACAACAACATCATTCGAGCAATGATGATAATTCAAGTCAGACAGTCTGAAATGAAGGAAGAGAGAACCTCTCAAAGATAGATCACGTTTAGTTTGGGTCACCAGAATGTCCGTTTTTTACTTTAAATTAACCGCTCACTGTGAAATACGGGAATGGCTCGTAGGTTACACCGCTCAGCAATCACAATATGCCACCTGCTTTTCTGAATGGAACAGAGAATAAATCCAATCATGGGGGCGACGGTGGTCCAGTGGTAAGCGGCGCTGCTTGGCCCATGCAGAAGTACCGGTTCCGAATCCCACCATCGACAAAAATGTGTAGTATTCGTTTTCGATGGCGCAAACGGTGACCTTTCTGTGTTCTCGGTGTTGACCCCAGCACCTAAATGTGAAGTATTGTGTCTCTTCTCGCCATCTGCCTGATGAGGAGGCGATGTACTACGGCATGCATGACACAGACCACATGCGGTCTAAAGTCACACGTTGTTCCACTTGCCTACGAAATAAAACGGGCGGTGGCAACAATCATCTTTTTTTTTTAAATGTTACACCTGACTGCCTTTCCGTTCTCGAGTTAGAGTGGCCTTTAATGGAGTTATGGCGGACCCCCGTACATGAAGATTGAGCAAAATGAGCCTCACCAACAAGTCTAAACGGAAAAAATAAAAAAGAAGAAACAAAATACAGAATGTGTGAAAAGGTAATAGGAATACACTTAAATTCAAAAATCAACCCCCCCTTTTTTTCGGAAACCCTTAAAAAAAAAAAAAAAAAAAAAAAAAAAAAGATAAGTTGATACTTAAAATAATTACCTATGTATTTGATATCTCACTTGGTTCGGTTCAACTAGGAAGCAGAACTGTCAGTAGTATATTAGTGGCTCAATCTTGAGAAACTCAAAAAACTGGTTTCTATATTTTTTTCAGCCCATAGGTATGCCGTGATTGCAATAATTGCAGAATGTTCTATTCTAGCCGAGTTCAAGATCCTTATAACAAAGGACTTGCTGATTTTTATCTCTTTATCGCAATAAATATGTCTAGAGTAAAGGTAGAAACACACCATCATCACGTCACATCCTGTCACGTCACGTGACGTGATGTGACGTGACGTAATGTGATGGTATAGTGTGGCTGTCCTGAAATTACCTTTAACATTTTGGAAAAACTTTGAACTACCTACATCTTTCTGACTTGACTTCATGTGACATGACGTGACATGACATGACGTGACGTGATGGTAGTGTTTCCGTTGTAATAGTACCTACGTTGAATGGCACTCCTCCCTGAGGGGTCACTGAAGCGACCTTTTCGATGTTTGGTATCCATATGGGTGACCTTCCGAGGAAATGCTTCCGAGAAATCGAGAAATCCGAGAAAGCGACAGGGTACAGTTGGAGAGAATGGACGTAGATTTATGAACCAGGATGCTCCAACAACTAGAGACAAAATGGACCACTCCAGACACTGAACTTTCTTCAACTAGAATCCAACAACTAGAGACAAAATGGACCACTCCAGACACTGAACTATCTTCAACTAACTTTCTCTTGAGTTCCCGAGACTTTATTGAAATAGAATTTTACCCTATCGTCTGTCAAGAGGAACAAATCTGAGACTTCTAGCCAGTATCGACTATTATCGACACAATGAATTCCCCGGACTGATTCTCACACAGACAAAACATCGACCGGTGCCAGCTGTGCTAACAATGACGACAACATGGGATATGTCTGTATATGGATAATCTACATTGTTGTTGACGTTGGATTCCGTAAAACCGAACAATATTTTTCATAGCCATTTCGTGATGAGGAATATATCAGCAAAATAGTCATAATAGTAATAGGCAGCAAAATAGTCAGTGTTTACACATACCAGATACCAGATGGTAAATAGTGGAACTCCCTATGCAATCTAGCATACACAACAAGCTGGGCCCGTCCCTCCAGGAATTTTTTAGCCCGTAGTTTATTCGATCGTGATTAAAGAAAATCAGTACCTATGTACCTACCTAATATGTTTAATATTCAGTTTTTTTTTTGGCTTTATGGTTTTCTGGGCAAAATTTGCACCACTATTTTCGTGTTCCTGGTAAAAAGACCTTTAATTTGATATACCTATCGACCAGTCCCTCCGGGAATTTTTTAGCCCGTAGTTTATTCGATCGTGATTAGAGAAAATCAGTACCTATGTACCTACCTAATATGTTTAATATTCAGTTTTTTTTTTTTTTTTTTGTTTTTTGGCTTTATGGTTTTCTGAACAAAATTTGCACCACCATTTTCATGTTCCTGGTAAAAAGACCTTTAATTTGATATATCGACCAGGTTTGGATAAGTCCTTCTATGGGAACAGACAGACAGACTGACAGAAACACAGACGACACCGAAGCGAATACAATAGTCCGTCCCTTATACCTTTTTATTACTATTGTAATAATAAAGGAAGGACGGACTAAAAAGCCCAATCTGAAGCTCAGGTGTAGGGGCTAAAAGGATGGGTTAAGCTTCTACGAATCTAGTGCAGTGGGAATCAGATTGGACTTGTATATCGCAAATGACAGAAACACAGACGACACCGAAGCGAATACAATAGTCCGTCCCCTATACCTTTTTATTACTATTGTAATAATAAAGGAAGGACGGGCTAAAAAGCCCAATCTGAGGCTCAGGTGTAGGGGCTAAAAGGATGGGTTAAGCTTCTACGAATCTAGTGCAGTGGGAATCAGATTAGGACTTGTATATCGCAAGTCCCGCGGGTTTAACTCCCGACAAATTTCTATAGGTACTTCTCTCATCCTTAATAGCAAGTTTTCCTCAAGGTAGAAATAATAAAAACACACTACCTACCTAGGTACTATCACGTCACGTGAGCCCATGAGTAGTTAGAAAAATGTGGTTCAAATAATATGTTCTCCCATAACATTATGATTTCGTTCACGATAGCCACACTGCCCTCACGTTTCGTGAGCTCACGTGAGTGTGAGCTTGAGGTCAGTGTGTTTCTTTCTCTTAGCATGCTTCATGCTTAGAGATTAACAAAATTGAGATTGCAGACCCAACTCTAAGCTCTGGCTCCTTCTTCATCCGTCGGAGTACTTCGATGTTGGTGACTTTTTGCGTCCACGGGATTTTCAGCATTCTCCTGTACAGCCTGTACCGTTATCTACCTCTTCTTATTCCACAGCACAAGGGCTTCTGTCCGTCCTGAAATCGAACCCAAGACTCTCTACTGAGGAGCGGGTTGAGCTTTTGGACACCCTGGTTAACGCCCTGAAGACACCCTCCGAATTGGATGAGTTGATGGATAAGAATGAACTATTAGTGGAGGTGAAAGCTTATGCCACTCATCTGGAGGAGAGAGGTGAGATTCACATCCACTAACTTTAACTTTAAGAGGTAGGTAGGTGAGTTCAACAACCGCGAGCGTGGCTAGTGACTGGATAGATAGGTGACTAATTCAATGTAGTTTGGTTTAAAACAAATTTTATCGAAGGTTTGATAGAGGGAGCTGTAACTGCTAAGGTCTTACTGTCCCTAAAGCAAAGAGAGAAGGAGGACAGGAAGAGAAAGTCAGCCGTTCCGAAAACCCTATCTGTTTAGGATAAAATCCACCTTGTTGACCTTCTGTGAGAATCGAACCCGCGACCTAGAGCTTACAAGGTAGACGCCTTACCTTCAAGTTATCCTTGCATGTTGCATACTTGATTGAGTTTCCAGGCGTTCATAGGTTTTTATGTTGCTTCATTTTAACTTCTCACCTTTTTTGTAAAACAGGACACAAAGATTTGTCAGCAATGCTGATCCGAGAAGCCAGGGAGAAATATCCACTGATGGAGTAGATCGAGTCAGTCAATGAAAGAAGATTTCAAGTCAGCACATGGACTTCCCGAGGACTACCCTAACTAGGCTAGCTGGCTTGGAGTTTTCAAAGCTCTCTGCTTTTAAAGAACAAGCACAAGTCCTCACGATGGTTGACTGCGGTTCAGGACGAGCCAATTAAACAGGGCTAGCTACAGCTGAAGCCGCTACAACAACAACAACAACATCATTTCGAGCAATGATAAATTCAAGTCAGCAGCTGAATGAAGAAGAGGAGAATCTCTCAAAGAAGATCACGTTTAGTTTGGGTCACAGAATGTCCGTTTTTCTTTAAATAACGCTTCACTGTGAAAACGGGATGCTCTGAGGTTCACACCGTTCACAATAAAATTGCCACTTTTTCTGAATCAAAGAGAATAGAATCATAGGGGGCACGGTTGGTCCAGTGGTAACGCGCTTGCTTGCCATGCAGAAGGTACCGGGTTCGAATCCCACCATCGACAAAAATTGTAGGTATTCGTTTTTCGATTGCAAAACGGGTGACTTTCTGGTGTTCTCGTGTTGACCCAGCACCTAAATGTGAAGTATTGTGTCTCTTCTCGCCCATCTGATGAGAGGCATACTACGGCATGCTATGACACAGACCACATGCGTCTAATGTAGCAGTTGTTCCATTGCTACGAAATAAAAACGGCGGTGGAACAATCATCTTTTTTTTTTAAATTGTTACACTACTGCTTTCCGTTCTTGAGTTAGAGTGGCTTTATGGATTATGGCGGACCCCGTACGATGAAGATGAGCAAAATGAGCCCTCCAAAAGTCTAAACGAAAAAAATAAAAAAAAGAACAAACAAAATACCAGAATTGTGAAAAGGTAATAGGAAATAAATCTTGACAAGTATGTGAAACAGCAAATAACGCAGGAGGAGGAACATTTGGATCAGCTTGACAAGTAAGTGAGTGAGTGAGTGAGTGAGTGAGTGAGTGAGTGAGTGAGTGAGTCAGCAGATAGAACAGGGAGGAACATTTGGATCAGCTTGACAAGTAAGTGAGTCAGCAGATAGAACAGAAGGAAGAACATTTGGATCAGCTTGACAAGTAAGTGAGTGAGTGAGTGAATGAATGATTGATTGAGTGAGTAAGTGAGTGAGTGAGTAAGTGAGTGAGTGAGTGAGTAAGTAAGTAAGTAAGTGAGTGAGTGAGTGAGTGAGTGAGTGAGTGAGTGAGTGAGTGAGTGAGTGAGTGAGTGAGTGAGTGAGTGAGTGAGTGAGTAAGTGAGTGACTGACTGACTGACTCTCTAACTAACTGACTGATGAGTGAGTGAGAAAGTGAGTGAGTAAGTGAATATTAATGAGTGAGTAAGTGAGTGAGTGAGTGAGTGAGTGAGTGAGTGAGTGAGTGAGTGAGTGAGTGAGTGAGTGAGTAAGTAAGTAAGTGAGTGAGTGAGTGAGTGAATGAGTGAGTGAGTGAGTGAGTGAGTGAGTGAGTAAGTAAGTGAGTGACATTATTAATAAAAGGTCGATTCCTACGTAAAAAGTTGTGAAAAATCCAAATCTGAGGTCAAAACTCCGAAAAAGTAAATTTAAAAGGTTGAAAATTCAATTTTTAATTGCCGTTCTAATGAAAAAGTTCAAAGAGTTGTGACGTCAGATTTCACGACGAAATGCGCAGAAACGCTTGCGCACAAACAAACGAAGCGGGAGTCATAAATTATGACGTCATCGCCTACGGGAGCGTATGCTGTGACGTCAAATTTCACGATTTACCGGTATTTTTTAAATCGGAATATTAATGAGTTAGTGCTAACCTTATGTACGGGTTTCTTGAACAACGTTTCACGAAATCCGTTTCACTAGTGTGCATTGCGCCTATAACAATGGAGTCCTTGTCCCTAAATTAAGTTCACTGAAGAGAGAGAGAGAGAGAAAAATGGTTTTTTTTTCTTCTTCTTCTTCTTCTTCTTCTTCTTCTTCTTCTTCTTCTTCTTCTTCTTCTTCTTCTTAGTATTTAAAATATATTTCCGTTCATTCCAGGAATCTCAACTATTGGCTGACGGTGTCCAACTATTCAGTACAGGATCCTGAAAATTACCTCTCTGTCTATCTAAACTGTTTTCATCTACTCAGGAGATTGGCGTTTGATATTGACCACGACATTTTGAATCATAGTCTACGAGACGCGCAGCTGCCTCATAAAGGTAAGGTCCGGTGCCAGAATGGACGCGTAGACGCGAGACTTTGAGTAGCGCGTAGTCGGCTGGAAAACCAAGCTATGAAAATGACATAGAGTCTGTAGAGCAGTGGTTCTCAAACTTTTTTGCATGGCGCCCCCTTTGGGCATATTCTCATTTTTTCACGCCCCCCCCCTACCTTACCCAACCCCTCGGTATATTATTTTTACCTATGGGTTTTATGGAATAACAAAACGAGAATTTGAAAATTTGAGATTTTTTTATATTCAAGTAAGTAAGTTACCTGTTATAGGTTTTATGAAATAACAAAACGAACCAACCTCAGTGGCTCAAGCAGTTAGCGCGGGAGGAATTTCAGAACTGAAGGCGACTTTTTCGATGTTTGGTATCCATATGGGTGACCTTCCGAGGAAATGCTTGCTGCAGGCTTTTCCCGGCCCGGGTGAGGTTAATGTGAAAAGATGGGTAGCTTGTTGTGGGATGAACGGTAAAACATCCGACACTTAAAAAGTGGTACTTGTTCACAAGCACAAGTCACCTTTATCAGCGAATCATTCCAATGGAGGAGTTGCGATCAGGATAAAATCCGCCTCGGGCGGGAATCGAACTCGCGGCCTAGCGCTTACAAGGCAGACGCACTACCAACTAAGCTAACTAGGCTAGCTATAGGAACTTTAATTAAATAAATTAGCAGGAAACTGGGAAAGTCCAGACTTTGAATTTTTCAGGTAAGTACCGACTACCGACTTACTTATTTACTTGCATAGATTAGGGTACCTATGTACGTGAGTCATTGCTCCTCGAAAGTTCTGCAAGTGAGTCATCATGCAAATTGCAAACATACCTAACTATAACTACCTGTAGAAAGTCATTTCTAATTTGAACACATATCTGATTCTATTAAGTACCTATACTGCTATATTTCCCATCTGTGGGGATTTCCCATTTCAAGAGAAGTAACTGACCCATGTGCATGTTTGTGTCAGAAAGCATGGGTAGAATTACCTTCTGATACCTATCACCCTGGCTACATAGGTATATATAGGTACTACTGTTATCTTTACATATGTAGCTACCTATCTGTAAACCAAACTGGTCCATGACTCAGCTCCCGATAATGTAAATCAATCTGTGAAGACGATAGACTACCTATGTATCTTCTTGTGTTCTTGTTAATTTTCATCCCGCAGAAGATGAAGAAGAAGAAAACAGCCTGGTAAAACCAATAACTTTAGTAGTTAGTTGAATACTATCTACATAAAATCTAACACAGTGCTTCTCAAAGTTGTTGCCACTAGGAGGAGTAGGAGTAGGAGTAGGAGAAGAAGAAGGAGGAGGAGTAGGAGAAGAAGAAGGAGGAGGAGGAGTAGGAGTAGGAGTAGGAGAAGAAGAAGGAGGAGGAGTAGGAGAAGAAGAAGGAGGAGGAGGAGTAGGAGTAGGAGTAGGAGAAGAAGAAGGAGGAGGAGTAGGAGAAGAAGAAGGAGGAGGAGGAGTAGGAGTAGGAGTAGGAGAAGAAGAAGGAGGAGGAGTAGGAGAAGAAGAAGGAGGAGGAGGAGTAGGAGTAGGAGTAGGAGAAGAAGAAGGAGGAGGAGTAGGAGAAGAAGAAGGAGGAGGAGGAGTAGGAGTAGGAGTAGGAGAAGAAGAAGGAGGAGGAGTAGGAGAAGAAGAAGGAGGAGGAGGAGTAGGAGTAGGAGTAGGAGAAGAAGAAGGAGGAGGAGTAGGAGAAGAAGAAGGAGGAGGAGGAGTAGGAGTAGGAGTAGGAGAAGAAGAAGGAGGAGGAGTAGGAGAAGAAGAAGGAGGAGGAGGAGTAGGAGTAGGAGTAGGAGAAGAAGAAGGAGGAGGAGTAGGAGAAGAAGAAGGAGGAGGAGGAGTAGGAGTAGGAGTAGGAGAAGAAGAAGGAGGAGGAGTAGGAGAAGAAGAAGGAGGAGGAGGAGTAGGAGTAGGAGTAGGAGAAGAAGAAGGAGGAGGAGTAGGAGAAGAAGAAGGAGGAGGAGGAGTAGGAGTAGGAGTAGGAGAAGAAGAAGGAGGAGGAGTAGGAGAAGAAGAAGGAGGAGGAGGAGTAGGAGTAGGAGTAGGAGAAGAAGAAGGAGGAGGAGTAGGAGAAGAAGAAGGAGGAGGAGGAGTAGGAGTAGGAGTAGGAGAAGAAGAAGGAGGAGGAGTAGGAGAAGAAGAAGGAGGAGGAGGAGTAGGAGTAGGAGTAGGAGAAGAAGAAGGAGGAGGAGTAGGAGAAGAAGAAGGAGGAGGAGGAGTAGGAGTAGGAGTAGGAGAAGAAGAAGGAGGAGGAGTAGGAGAAGAAGAAGGAGGAGGAGGAGTAGGAGTAGGAGTAGGAGAAGAAGAAGGAGGAGGAGTAGGAGAAGAAGAAGGAGGAGGAGGAGTAGGAGTAGGAGTAGGAGAAGAAGAAGGAGGAGGAGTAGGAGAAGAAGAAGGAGGAGGAGGAGTAGGAGTAGGAGTAGGAGAAGAAGAAGGAGGAGGAGTAGGAGAAGAAGAAGGAGGAGGAGGAGTAGGAGTAGGAGTAGGAGAAGAAGAAGGAGGAGGAGTAGGAGAAGAAGAAGGAGGAGGAGGAGTAGGAGTAGGAGTAGGAGAAGAAGAAGGAGGAGGAGTAGGAGAAGAAGAAGGAGGAGGAGGAGTAGGAGTAGGAGTAGGAGAAGAAGAAGGAGGAGGAGTAGGAGAAGAAGAAGGAGGAGGAGGAGTAGGAGTAGGAGTAGGAGAAGAAGAAGGAGGAGGAGTAGGAGAAGAAGAAGGAGGAGGAGGAGTAGGAGTAGGAGTAGGAGAAGAAGAAGGAGGAGGAGTAGGAGAAGAAGAAGGAGGAGGAGGAGTAGGAGTAGGAGTAGGAGAAGAAGAAGGAGGAGGAGTAGGAGAAGAAGAAGGAGGAGGAGGAGTAGGAGAAGAAGAAGAAGAAGAGAGGAAGAAGTAGCCTTGCTTTCCTTGTTAAAGACTTAGCAAAGGCTGAGTGCGCAGGGCGGGACATTTTGTATAGGTCTCCGCAAAACCAAATGTCAGCCCAAAGCAATCAAACCATGACTGATTGAGAGGCTAATGGCGAAACCCGCCGACCCCGTCTGAACAAGGGAAAAGAAGAAGGATTTTTTTTTTAGAAAGACTGGAGAGGAGAAAGCTAGCACTTCCGAAAACCTTATCTTTTGTGTATAATAAAGATCGTTTTTATTTATTTTTGAACAATATATACAAATTAAAACATTTACAACCTAATACATAACCATCATCTACATAACCATCATTATCTGGTTAGGGCAAAATCCATCCTGGGCGGGAATCCCGCGATCTATTGCTAACAAGACAGACACGTTATCATCCAAGCTCACCAGGTTGGCTGTTGGCTTGCTTTAGATTACTTTTGGAAACCGTCAAACTTTTTGGCAACTGACCCCACACTAATGAATCTCTCAGATTTTGCTCTGGAGCCAACCAGTACCTAGGGGCCATTTACCTTTCTTAATCTTTAATGAGATTTGTAATGAGCAACTTCCTCATATCTTTCTAGCGCTTTCCCTTGCTGGTTATATTAGCAAAGGTTGAGTGCCAAGGAAATGAGCTTCAGAAGGCGGCAAATAGGTAGCCTCAAAAGAAAAACAGGTCTTCAGGCCGAAGCGCATACATTCATAATATTTTTTTGCAGACAAAATCAATTGTCAGCCCAATGCAATCAAACCAAGGCTGATTGAGAGGCTGGCGGAAAACGCCGACCCCGTCTGAACACGAGAAAAGGCGAAGAAGAAGAAGAAGGAGGAGGAGGAGCAGAAGAAGAAGAAGAAGAAGAAGAAGAAGAAGAAGAAGAAGAAGAAGAAGAAGAAGAAGGAGGAGGAGTAGGAGAAGAAGAAGAAGGAGGAGGAGTAGGAGTAGGAGAAGAAGAAGGAGGAGGAGTAGGAGAAGAAGAAGGAGGAGGAGGAGTAGGAGTAGGAGTAGGAGAAGAAGAAGGAGGAGGAGTAGGAGAAGAAGAAGGAGGAGGAGGAGTAGGAGTAGGAGTAGGAGAAGAAGAAGGAGGAGGAGTAGGAGAAGAAGAAGGAGGAGGAGGAGTAGGAGTAGGAGTAGGAGAAGAAGAAGGAGGAGGAGTAGGAGAAGAAGAAGGAGGAGGAGGAGTAGGAGTAGGAGTAGGAGAAGAAGAAGGAGGAGGAGTAGGAGAAGAAGAAGGAGGAGGAGGAGTAGGAGTAGGAGTAGGAGAAGAAGAAGGAGGAGGAGTAGGAGAAGAAGAAGGAGGAGGAGGAGTAGGAGTAGGAGTAGGAGAAGAAGAAGGAGGAGGAGTAGGAGAAGAAGAAGGAGGAGGAGGAGTAGGAGTAGGAGTAGGAGAAGAAGAAGGAGGAGGAGTAGGAGAAGAAGAAGGAGGAGGAGGAGTAGGAGTAGGAGTAGGAGAAGAAGAAGGAGGAGGAGTAGGAGAAGAAGAAGGAGGAGGAGGAGTAGGAGTAGGAGTAGGAGAAGAAGAAGGAGGAGGAGTAGGAGAAGAAGAAGGAGGAGGAGGAGTAGGAGTAGGAGTAGGAGAAGAAGAAGGAGGAGGAGTAGGAGAAGAAGAAGGAGGAGGAGGAGTAGGAGTAGGAGTAGGAGAAGAAGAAGGAGGAGGAGTAGGAGAAGAAGAAGGAGGAGGAGGAGTAGGAGTAGGAGTAGGAGAAGAAGAAGGAGGAGGAGTAGGAGAAGAAGAAGGAGGAGGAGGAGTAGGAGTAGGAGTAGGAGAAGAAGAAGGAGGAGGAGTAGGAGAAGAAGAAGGAGGAGGAGGAGTAGGAGTAGGAGTAGGAGAAGAAGAAGGAGGAGGAGTAGGAGAAGAAGAAGGAGGAGGAGGAGTAGGAGTAGGAGTAGGAGAAGAAGAAGGAGGAGGAGTAGGAGAAGAAGAAGGAGGAGGAGGAGTAGGAGTAGGAGTAGGAGAAGAAGAAGGAGGAGGAGTAGGAGAAGAAGAAGGAGGAGGAGGAGTAGGAGTAGGAGTAGGAGAAGAAGAAGGAGGAGGAGTAGGAGAAGAAGAAGGAGGAGGAGGAGTAGGAGTAGGAGTAGGAGAAGAAGAAGGAGGAGGAGTAGGAGAAGAAGAAGGAGGAGCGAGGAAAAAAAAAAAAAAAAAAAAAAAAAAAACCAGAGTGCCGGCAGCCCAATCGGGTGACTGTGGGTTCCGGCACCCTAATATTGAACTCTATATGGGGAAGCTCGACACTATAATATAGCATTCCACAATAGCCTAAATCAGGGTTAACCCGACAATAGAGTTCTTCCACCCTAAACTTGTGGCACCCTGTTACCATTTTTTTTTTTTTTTTTTCTCTGTGTAGGTATGGAATTTGGCCTGGCGCACTGCCGTGAGCCCTGCTATTGGGATCTAATTTTCCTTCTGCGGTGTGGAGGAGCAGAGAAACAATATTTAAGGCTGAGATTCGAACCCGGTACCTTCTGCATGGCAAGCAACCGCCACTGGACCAACCGTGCCCCCAATGATTCTATTCTCTTTGATTCCAACCTATAGTTAGCTTGGAGGGTAGCGCGTCTGCCTTGTAAGCGCTAGGTCGCGGGTTCGATTCCCGCCCGGGGCGAACTTTATCCTGAACGGATAATGTTCGCTCTCGGACCGTCTCGCTTTCTCCGATCCTGTCTTCCTTCTTCGCTTTCAGGACGACAAGGCCTTGTCATTTACAGTTCAATGTATCAAACCTCTTCGAAAGAAACCTCTCTGGCGCGCTAGATCTGGTAAGCGCAAATTATAGCGCAGGATATAAATCAGCGCTACTCTAATGTCCGAAGTGCAATGACCTCTTCATTCCAGTCTCTGGCTCCAGCGGTCTACAACTCTGCTGATTCCTGTGGACTGGTTTTACCATTACACATTGGATGATACCGGTGAACTGTGGATGACTCATCCTCCTGACGAAGAAAAAAGAGGAGGAGGAGGAGGAGGAGGAGGAGGAGGAAGAAGAAGAAGAAGAAGAAGAAGAAGAAGAAGAAGGAAAAGAATAAAATAATGTAAAATAGTTATAGGATTTTGCTGAAACAGGATCTCAAGTTCGTTCAAACGACCTTGTCAAGGACGCGCTGAGGATTTCGGTACCACAGGTACCTACTTGCACGTCCTTTATGTATAGGAGAGGGCGGGGAGAGGTCAAAGCTTTAATAAAGGATGAGTCACCCACGAATGAGGAAAAGCAGAAGAATTAAAACGGTCGAAAAAGAAGAGAAGAACAGGAGGAGAAAAAGAGAAGAAGGCAATTAAGAAAAATCAGATGGAGAAAGCAGGTGAGGAGGAAGGGAAGAAGAAAGAGGAGAAAAATAAGAAGAAGATGAAGAAAGAGAAGTTGAAGAAGAGAAAGAAGAAGGAGGAAGAGGAGAGAATGAAGAATAAAAAGAGGACGAAGAAGACAAGACAAAAATGACATGAAAAGTTTGTAAAATCAGCTATATTGAATTGGAGGAATATTTCAACGGGTTACTTTCTGGTGTTCTTGTGTTGACCCCGCAACTACATGCATGGGAAGTAGGTATTTTGTCTCTTCTTGCCCACCTGATGAGAGGCATACTACGGGATGGCCATATGTTACGACACAGACCACATGCGTCTAATGTAGCATTTGTTTCATTGCTTCGAAATAAAAACGGCGGCGAAACACTCATCTTTAAACCACAACAACTAAAAAACGGATTCCTAAATTTCAAGGTGTCATTCATTATAGGAACTTGAAAAAAATAAATATAAATAATAGGTAGGTAAATAGTTAAGTTAGAAAGACAAGTTATTGCCCGGTTTCAATAAGTAAATAGTTAGATACCTATCTATCTATTTACCTGTACCTACAGGAAAAATAAATGAATATTACTCTTACTAATTCCAAATTTTGCCAGCCTATAGTTAGCTTCGTGAGTGACGCGTCCGACTTGTAAGCGCTAGGTCGCGGGTTCGATAAAAGTAAGATTATTAGGTAATTATGAAAAGGAAAAAGTAAAAAAAACAAGATGACATCAATAAAATTGTATCTATCTACGGACATACGAGTAGTTAGGTACAGTGACGCGTCCGACTTGTAAGCGCTAGGTCGCGGGTTCGATAAAAGTAAGATTATTAGGTAATTATGAAAAGGAAAAAGTAAAAAAACAAGATGACATCAATAAAATTGTATCTATCTACGGACATACGAGTAGTTAGCTATAATCTACCCTCCCTCCGTATTGATTAATGTCTAAGTATCTTCACCAATTTCGTTCAATTTCGACCCCTCTTTTCTTGCATCTTTTATATCCCATTGAGATATAGAGCAAGGAGCATAGATTAGGACGGTATACCTACATACTCGTTTTTAAAAAAAAAAAAAAAAAAAAAAACCTGTAAGTTCATACTTAAATTACCTATTTGATATCTCTCTTGGTTCGGTTCAACTAGGAAGCAGAACTGTCAGTAGTATAGTGGCTCAATCTTGAAACTCAAAAAACTGGTTTCTATATTTTTTCAGCCCATATGCCGTGATTGCAATAATTGCAGAATGTTCAATTCTAGCCGAGTTCAAGATCCTTATAACAAAAGACTTGCTGATGTTTATCTCCTTATCGCAATAAATATGTCTAGAGTAAAGGTAGAAACACAATACCATCACATCACGTCACATCCTGTCACGTGACGTGACGTGATGTGACGTGACATGACGTGACGTAAAGTGATGGTACCTATAGTGTGGCTGTCCTGAAATTACCTTTGACATTATGGAAAAACTTTGAACTACATCTTTCTGACTTGACTTCATGTGACACGACGTGACGTGATGTGATGGTAGTGTTTCCGTTGTAGGTAATAGTAGGTACGTTGAATGCACTCCTCCCTGAGGATTCACTGAAGCGACTTTTTCGATGCTTGGTATCCATATGGGTGACCTTGCGAGGAAATGCTTGCTGCAGGCTTTTCCCGGCCCGGGTGAGGTTAATGTAAGAAGGTGGGTAGATGAACGGTAAAACCATCGTCACTTAAAAAGTGGTACTTGTTCACAAGTCACCTTTATCAGCGAATCATTCCAATTGCATTTTGCAAAGCAGCAAAATACATATTTGGCAGCTGACTGATTTAAACTCATGTCTTCAGAGGCTCCTTTTTTTTACATTTGATGGATACCTATAATAACTCTAGCCAACTCGTCTGTCCTTTTATCTATAGTCTTGTTTATTAACGTCTACTAGATAGGGGACAGTCCATAATCCACTCCAGTCAAGTGAAGACCATGTCCAGAAATATGTACCTGTAGAAAGTAGAAAGTCATTTCTAATTTGAACACCTATCTGATTCTATTAAGTACTGCTATATCTACGTCTGTGGGGATTTCCCATTTCAAGAGAAGTAACTGACCCATGTGCATGTGTCAGAAATCATGGGTAGAATCACCTTCTGATACCTATCACCCTGGCTACATATGTAGGTATATAGGTACTACTGTTATCTTTAAATATGTATCTAAGCTATCTGTAAACCAAACTGGTCCATGACTCAGCTCCAGATAATGTAAATCAATCTGTGAAGACGATAGACTATGTATCTTCTTGTGTTCTTGTTAATTTTCATCCCGCAGAAGATCAAGAAGAAGAAAACAGCCTGGTAAAACCAATAACTTTAGTAGTTAGTTGAATACTATCTATACATAAAATCTAACATAGTGCTTCACAAAGTTGCTGCCACCGCGGCCCACTTTTCACGACCCCAATCTTTCCGCGGCACACCCCCCTCCCCCTCGGCTAGTTTGAGGCGCACTGTTTTGGATTGTACAGACCTTATGTAGGTATGTAATTTTGTAATTTGTAATTTTTATTTGACATTTTAAGTATGCATATTTTTCATATACCTAGGTTAAATAAATTTCGAATTGAGTTTTCTGGTGGAGATATCTCATGATTTAATGAGATATATCCACCAGCAAATAGGACATATTTTGGACATGTACTACAATAGGTTTGATTCACCAGGAAAAGGGATTTCATTTGGCGAGCCAGCCTCGGTAGCTTGGTTGGTAGCGCGTCTGCCTTGTAAGCGCTAGGCCGCGGGTTCGAATCCCACCCGAGGCAGATTTTATCCTGAACGGATAATGTTCCCACTCTGAAAGGCTGGCTTTCTCGTTTACTAGGTACCTATCTTCCTTCTCGCTACAATTTCGGAATGTTAAGATCTTAGCATTAGAAGTTAACCAGTTCAATCCATCAAACTTCTTTGAAAAATAATAACAATAATAAAAAAAAAACTGACTTCTTTCAATCACTTCACTATAGGAAAAGCTTCAGACAGAACTGAGGGAGTAGAGAGAGACAGGTAGATGCATAAGAATGGGAGATGGAGAGAGACAGAGCGATCACCTTACGGTTTAAACTACTGAATGAATACAAATTGAAATGAGACGGAGAGAGATAGAAATATGTAGCTTTGCTTACTAGTGGGATAGAAAGAGAGGAAAAGCTAGGGCGTTACGAGAGAGCGAGAGAGATAGAGAGTACCTTTATGAAATTTACTCGCATGACGGAAAAGACAAAGAGGGATAGAGTTTATTACCTTACGCGTGTAAGAGAGAAAGAGACAGAGAGGAAATCGGTTTGTTTTGTTTTGAAAAATGAAAAAGTTTTTTTAGAGAGAAGGAGAAGGACAGAAGCTAAAGACAGATAATATGTTAGACAAAGAGAGAGGGAGGGAAAGAGAGAGAATGAGGAAAAAAGAAGAGGACTTGTAGTGAGGATAGAGGAAGAGAGCTTACCATACGAGGGTAATGGAAAGTAAACACTCGGTAATTTCTCACAACTTACCTTGTCCAAACTTGGGATGGTTCATAAAGTTAACTTCGATTTGATCTCTTAGTTCAGGACCCATTAGAACTCGGGTTAAAGCTTACCATACGAGGGTAATGGAAAGTAAACACTCGGTAATTTCTCACAACTTACCTTGTCCAAACTTGGGATAGTTTATAAAGTTGGCTTCGATTTGGTCTCTAAGTTCAGGACCCATTAGAACTCGACACTGATAATCCAGGTCTGATTTCTCATGTGTGTAAGGCATTGTAAGAGTTAGCGTGATCACACACTTCTCAGGCACTGGGAAAAAAAGAAAGTCAAATTAAATCATGAATCATCTACACAAGAATCAGACTTTAGTGACTGGGTTTTAGACGAGGGAGGGGTTGAATATTTTCAATTTGTTCAAAGTAAATCATGAATCTTTGTGGTAAAGCAGAGAGCGTGCAAGCCGTACGCGCTCACACCCTCATGGTATACTGTCCAACAGTCTAGCTAAATTCCTGAACACAGTTAGTTGAATTCCTTACCTAGATTGAGCTGAATTCTGGACAGGTCCACATCTAGATGCATACAGAAATGTACCAGATCGTGGCAGAGAACAATCTCATGGGGTAGGAGAGGCCCTGAACCTCGTGGTATACTGTCCAACAGTCTAGCTAAATTCCTGAACACAGTTAGTTGAATTCCTTACCTAGATTGAGCTGAATTCTGGACAGGTCCACATCTAGATGCATACAGAAATGTACCAGATCGTGGCAGAGAACAATCTCATGGGGTAGGAGAGGCCCTGAAACTCGTGGTAGACTGTCTAACACCGAGGATATGTTCTTGTAGCTGAGACTACTCTTGTTAAGTGAACTTGCCTGTGAGAATAAAATGAGAGAGGGATTCTAATTATGTTGAGAACTTTTAAATGCTTGAGAATCACAAATATAACCCAAAAACAATTGCTCCGTGTCCTATAATTAATTAAATTTGGCTCTAATTCATACCAAATAGCCCTCATAGGGCTTTCTCCTATCCTGTTTTCCTTCTCTCTTCGATTTTCTTCGGGACGCTAAGACCATAGCAGTTACAGTTCCCTCTGTCAAAATCTCTCTAAAAAAAAACATTCATTTTTCATAAACCTTCATTTCTCTTTTCGATTTTTCCACAGATATCTCCTCTCATCTAGCGAGTCCCTGCCGGAAGTTCTCAAAATGAAGAGCCGCAAAACCGATTTCTTTCTGAACAAATTCGAACGAGAGTGGAGACAGGAACTGCAGATCTTGAAACGGGCACGCATTTCAAGTCGAACTAAGTACAAGCTTATGAACTACCAGGACTACTATTGAGAAGTTGGATTGTCTTCAAATTGTCTTCAAAATAGTCTTAGAAGGTGAAAATAAAAGCGAGACCCGATTGAAAAGAGGTTCTTATTATTATTTATTTATTTTTTTTTTGAGAGGTTTGACAGAGGGAACTGTAACTGCTATGGTCTTATCGTCCCGAAATCGAAGAGAGAAGGAAGACAGGATAGGAAAAAGCCAGCCGTTCCGAGAACGAACATTATCCCATCAGGATAAAATCCGCCCCGGGCGGAAATCGAACCCGCGCATACAAGGCAGACGCACTACCAACTAAGCTAACTAACTCAACCTTTGCTGTTTCTTTAGCAAGGAAATGTCAGGCTGGTATACTCCTTGTTTAACGTCCTCCAGTTAGTATTCTATTCTATAAAATGTTAGTTAAGCAATATACTGCCCTAGGTATTTCACGAAAAGTCCGCCACTGATCGAAGTTATTAATTTATAAATAGCGATTTTATAGCTTTAATAACAGTTATCAAGTTATAATTAGGTTCTTAGCTCGGCTACCTAATGACGAATACTAGTACCTAATAAAAGACTAGTATGTTTTGATACCCAACAGTTACCTAGATTGCTCATCATCCTCTATAAATGCAAAAAGCACGTACTTTTACGTCAGATAGCTTGTAAAAAAATCTTAAGTATCCCCAAAAATAGATTAACAACCCCACTTGAAATCGCAATGTCCAACTTCAATAATATGTACAACAACTTGGACATTAGCATGAATATAGGGGAAATCATAAAAAGATTAAAATGTAATATCTAGCTAGGTAGTCAGTACCTTGACTACATAGGTAATTTTAGTTATATTATAAGCTCCAAATTCACTTAATTGTATTTTACTGAATTGTATTGTAAACTATCCCATCTGGGATTTTTAATAAATAAATAAATAAATAAATTTTTTTCAAAACATTCCAAATCAAAACAAAAAGCCCTCAGGAGGTGCTGCCACCACAGTGGTGAAAATTGGTACTAATTATTTTTAAAAGCGGGATTTTGATTTAACCCAACAGAAATGTGTAACTCTTTTGAATGACAAGTATTGTACGAATGTGCACACTAATACATCTGTTTTCTACCAGGCAGGAGAAAGCTTTGGCCACACCGTTCAACTTTCCGAATCTTGTACTTCCGATTGAAGAAACCTGGAATAAATTGAGGAAACATAATTATATGTTTTTTTAATTACAATGTTATGTATTAATTCAAAGGTGGGTATAAAAAATTAATTGAACTGGCCATTTTTTACTTTCTTCATTTCTACCTACCTGTGAGGAAAAAGTTTACTTTGACTTCACAGTCTGTTTCATTTAAATAGCCCACTTTTACTAAAAACATACTTAGATGCTAACTTAATAAAATCAAATCCAGCTTACACCAAACTTGGTAAATAATGTACAATAAAATGAAATCCTCTAACACCATATGAATACTTACCAACATTGTGAGAGAGCAAACTATCTAGGAGCCGTTGATGTATCGGGTGGAACTTCTTTACATAAACATTGCTCCTCTCATCCAATATATCCATGCCCATTTTATCAAAGTGCCCCGAGACACCTTTTATGGAAAGGAAAATGATGTTCTCTGGAAAACCAATGATAGATCCATTTAAAGACTTCAAACTTTTGTAATGAAATGATCAACACTTATAATGAAATGATCAACAAATGATTTATTTAAAATTATATTGTTTTCTTAGGCCATAGTTAGGAAGATAAAATTGTAGGTAATAGGTTGCATAGGGTCTATCGCATTTATTGTATAATAAATAAACAAATACCTAGAGCAAATTCACTCAATAGGTTCATAGATTGTGGCCTCCAATGGGGCTTTTAGGGACCAATGAGGGGTGGAGCCTATTATTGGTTCCTAAAGGCTCCTCCTCTGATTGGTTCTTACTTCTAAAAGGCTCCACCTCTGATTGGTTCCTATAGGCTACACCTCTGATTGGTTTATAAAGGCTCCACTTCTGATTGGTTCCTGAAGGCTCCACCTCTGATTGGTTCCTAAAGGCTCCACCTCTGATTGGTTCCTAAAGGCCCAATCAAAGTTGGGGCCTTTTTCTGAGTGAGTTTTCACAGTTCTCTGACAAAGTCCTAATACTCCTAATTGAACTTCTTTCTTTCATAAGTACGTACGTGATTTTAAAAGTGATCATTCCCAAATAGGTACTCTATCTCTACCTACTTACCAGAAAACTGTATGACCTGGAGAAATCAAATTTGAAATGAAATCAGGAAAATTAAAAACACAGAACATTGAAGATAAGGAAAAATGGAAAATTCAAAATTTTCAAAAAATCAAAATTTCAACAAAAGTGAGGTTAGAAAAAAAAGTAAACAAAAAAATCATGTCTGTGAAGTTAGCGCATTGCTCGTTACGCAGAGGAGATTTCAGGGCCTCCCAAACTTGGGTGAAAAACGTCCCCATTACCAATCTAGGTAGGTAGGTAGTGTGCATTACTCCATTTTAATGTCCTAATTTATTATCCGGGTTTAATGTCACTATAAAAAATACCTATGCTAGGGTTTTTTTTTTTTTCACGACGTAGGTAGGTACCTACCTAATATATTACCAATTACCTATACGTCGTAAAAAAACAGTCCACTCATCACTCATCAGTGGACTGTTCCCACTGCTAAATATTTTTTTTTTAATACCTACCTACCTAATATTGAAAATAGGTACTTTGCCTACAGGACATTCGAGAAAATCGGATGAAACTCACGATAAGTGAGAACGGGCTTCTAAACTGTGTCCACACTGTCCACACATAGTCGACAAAGTGAACCTATGTTGTTGAGGCAGAGTGGACGGTTCAGTCGACATCAATCGACCGTCGACTATTATGTGTGGTGTGTGGATACAGCTTTTCGGCCCCGACAATGTCTCTCCGGGTGAGTGTCGCCTGCGGGGCGCACACGGAGCGCACCACGCGAGGCGCCTCGCCGGAGGTAACAGGCCTAACACAGTCCACACTACAAGTCTCCTCCGGGGCCACCTGCTCCTTTAGACAATCCTCTTCCCCGCTGAGAGACTTCCTCTCCACACAAGCTGTGGACATACTGACAAGCGTCAGCGAGTACTGCACAACACTCCCGTCCAGAATGAGCTGCTCTCCCCTTATTTCCCCTCAGCTCACCAGTCTCTACTTCAAAGGCGGGGACACCCCCACCCAATTCTCCCTCCAACGCATCCTCAATGTAGACGTGCAACCGTTCAAGAAGTTCAACTACTACGCCATCTACCGGCTGAACCTCCAGTTTGTAGTTGAGACTCCGTACTGGGGTGTCTATAGGGCTCAGTTTATGCAGCCTGTACGGCCATACTAACCTGTACGAATGTGAGATAAAGGTCCTTTGAACGGCAATGAATACGAGTATATACGATCCTTAACGTGCGATGAAAAGTTCTGAGGAACGAACCGATCTGTAGGAATTTTCACCCACGACTCTTTCGTTTTGAACTTTGGATTTTAGCTCCGAGATATACCTCGGCTCATAAACATGTCCTAAGAAGCTACAGGTTGAACGTTTTCGGGGCATTTGGGTGCGTGGGACTTGGGTTACAAATTACCGAAGTTATTAGATTCATCAGAATCGTCAGGGTTATCTGAATCTGCATCTCGAAGGTTCTAAAAGTGTGTCTAAACCAGACCGGCCGTCGATCGACGAGATGAATCTATGTTATCGAGGAAGTGTGGACGGTTCAGTCGAGATCGACTATGTGTGGACACTGTGGACACGGCTTAAGAAGGCTACATGTCTGCCATCCGCGTGCGGCGACAGCAACGTTGCGCGTGGTTAGCATCCGGATGGGTGACCAGTGTGACTATCCGGACACTCGCGTGTTTTCCCGCGGGCTTTCCTTTTTCTGAGACTTTAAAGGCAGGATTTTCACTATCACTATCACTAATGACAATTTGCCAAACACAAGAACTAAGTTCCATTCTCTCATTGTGATGAAGATTTTTTATTGTAATAGCCGGACACATCATGAGAGGCTCGAGTGGAGAATTCCTGCTGAATATCTTGGAAGGAAGGATTGCTGGGAACAGGGACAGAGGAAGACAACGAAGAAAATGGACAGATGACATCAAGGAATGGACCAACATCAACACATATGGGGAATGCAAAAGAATGGCAGAGAATAGAGAAGAATGGAGGAATGTCATTAGAAGAATCTGAGCAACCTTCGGCTACGAAGACGCAACAACAATGATGATGATGGGTAAATCAAATCATATTGTGATTGATTCAGAAACTATAGTGGCAGTAAATTACTTCCCGTACTTAACATTGTGACTAAACTTGATGCCAAATCTCTCTATCTCCAACTCTTGGAGAGTTACAATTGACTTCTGGGTTTGCCAATTTTACGATGTTGTGTTCTATGTTTTGATTAGCATGCTCATGGTAATCTAATCAATTCCTGATTACGTTATCAGTTCTTGATTGGATGATTGGATCGATATTCGATTTATCAGTTCATGATTATGTCGATATTCGATTTATCAGTTGATTGCATCGATTAGCTGATCGAATCGGTATGGTATTTGGCTGACGATGAAAGTCTATTGAATTTATCGTGAACGTTATCGGTAAACATGTTATCGTAATCCCGATAAGGTAAGATAATTGGTCAATTATTTGTTTTTTACCTTCGCAAATCAAGGAAGGTCTTTGCTCGAGAATTGCAACGTTGATTTTTTTCTCATTTCCAAGTTGTAACCATATTTTGTTTGATGGGGGTTAAGTCACTGTATAACCGCTGTATTAATTTGGTTGTTGTTGGTGTTGTTATTAGTTAATAGATGAGATAGGAGGGTGTGGAAGGGTAGGATAAAGGAGGGTAACGCCAACCCCAAATAAGATTGGGAAAAGGGGCAGTAAAAGAAGACCGATGCTAAGGTTTTTAGTGATACAGTTTTCACACCTTCCATTCGGAGACAAGCTACCCGCCTCCTCACATTAACCTCAACCAGCCTGAGGCCAGGAAAGGACAGCAGGTCACGATTGTCCAGAGGTCACCGCAACATTACCAACCACATACAACGTTGCTTAACTTGTGTGACCGTGGGATGGAGCCGCATTGGAGAGATCCAGATGCTCCTGAAACTTATAAGTACAGTAGAACCTCGATTATTTCAACTAATTGGGACCGGGGGTAGTTGAAATGATCACTTTCTAATGATCTTTTCCTCGGATAGGATAAGATATCCTTTGAAAGATAGAAAAAAAAGAATGGATTTTGGAGTTGAAATAATGGTTGATATAATTGAGATTCTACTGTAAGTAAATCCGTGGGAAACTCATGCATTGAACGTGGTATCGCCGCTGGCTAAGAGCATCAAGACTATCAAGAGAGTTGCATTAAAAAACCATTATCACAATACATATGAGGAAGCAATTGCTCGTAAAGATGCAAAGTGATGGTAAATCGTGAAATCAAAACATCACTCAAACATACAATATCCATCAGTCTTTCTCCCCTTGTTATTAACACTGTTATCTTGATGTGTATGTCTTCTGATGTTGTTGTAGTTGTTGTGGGTATTGTTGTTGCTGTTATCTTATTGATGCTAATGTTGTTGTTATTGTATTCCTTGATGTTTTTCTCATGTCCCTTCCTCTCTTCTAAATGTTTTGTTTACAACTTTAGGACTCCATTCATTCGAATGGATCATTTGTACTAGCATACGAGTATTGCTCTATTTACTTAAGTTATTGACAACTTGGGTGACACTTCGTATCTATTTGAGGCTATTGGAAAGACTGAAAGATAGATTTTTAGCTTCCAATATATGTGTCCAGGGAATCAATTAGCATAGAATCCATAATTCCAGTGATTTCTAAATGCTTTGTTCAAACCGATTGGATTGGATCATTTGTACTAGGTAACGTCCAAAATACTGTTCTATTGACTCAAGTTACTGACAACTTCTGTCTTGGGAACATAGGTGACAATTTTCCCGATTTATTTCGGGAGAGAGTCTCCTCGATACGAGGATGGAGTATCCTGGTTTGGATGAAAAGTGGTCCCCCGTTCGATCAATGAAGAGATGAGGCTTTCTTTTGTTCGAGACTGAATTTTTAATAAATCTTAATTTCTTAGCAACTTAGCATTCATCAATTAGGAAGTCTGGAAGGTATGTGTTTAGGGAGTAACCCAGAATTTCATTCAGGGGCGTATTATAGCCATAAACCAGAAATGACCTAAAAGGGGGTACGAGGAGGGATACTCTGACCTTCTTTGGTTTGGATTCTCCTCTCCCTAAAATCCTGGATACGATCCTGATTTAATTAGTAGTTTAGGAAGACTATTCCTCCCAATGTGTGTTTTAGGGAGTTACTTAAATCACTAGTATATCGCCTATAATTCCATATTTGTTTGTTTTTAGGAACTCACTTAGCATTCATAATTTCATGTTTATGTTTTAAGGGAGACTCTTAACACCAATGTGTCTTAAGTCAACGCATTTGTCTCTCGTATTTACTATGACTAATTGCTCTGGAGATTTTTTGACGACTTGACATAGAGCGTATTTTAGGCAATATTTGAACAATATATTTTGAAGTGAAGTGATTCAAGCAGTATGTCTTGTGTGGTCCCCCAAATTTTCGAGTATTGTTTCTGTTTGGGAGTGCTGAGGATTTATTTCCACATATTGAAGTCATTCAAGCAGTATGTCTTGTGTGGTCCCCCAAATTTTCGAGTATTGTTTCTGTTTGGGAGTGCTGAGGATTTATTTCCACATAATAGGTAAACAACCGACCTCGGTGGATTGATGTGGAAATTCGTGGTTCGATTCCAAGTCAAGTCCTAAAATTTAGCGTCTTGCTCAAGATGGCCTGCATCCCAATGATCGGAAAATGTCCTTATGGGCAAATCCTGACTTCTGCAACTTTTTCTAACAAATATTTTGTCAGTTTGATAGATAAGTATTGACATTTTGTAACAAATGAAATTTTATCTTCTGTGATTTCAGAAATGCGCCCAATGTGAATGTGTCTACCAAAGAAAAACTCCTGGACAATTCCACCGCTGATACCATCTCCAACAACTTACCCAAGTGAGTACATCTATTGCCGTTATCGTTATTGAAAGCCCGGGGGGGAATCGAACCCGCGGCCTAGCGCTTACGAGGCAGACGCACTACCAACCAAGCAAACTAGGCTGGCTAGTCAAATGATTGAAATTGATTAAGTGCAACTTGAGACTCAGTCTTTTGTTCATATCCTCAAATCCTCATCCTTGAGGTCCTCAAAGTTTGAGAATCACTCGAACTCATTGAGACACACTCTCCGATTCAAGAGCGGTAGAGAACCCACGCTCCCAGAACTTATAATTAGATTAGACGCGAGTGATTCTACTTGAGAGTAGATATGTGACCCAGTTGATAGATATGCGAGTGATTCACTCGTCTACCAGAGAGCTTGGACGAAGACGTTTGGAGACAATCGGTCTGCAGAAGTATTCCAAGATCTGTAGATCGGTCTGCAGAAGTGTTCCAAGATTTTCAAGATCTGTAGGTAGGTAATTCAGATTTTCGCATCTGAATCTGAAATACCCTTGAAATGCTGAAATTAATAGATACCTAAGTGATAAAGTTGGATATTAACACCTTTACTAGAGAGATCAGAGGACATAATAATTATGAGACATAGATCTGCGTAAGTGTCATTCTGTGATACTGTATATCTAATTGTAGGTCATTCTCACTCGATGACACTATACTGAATTCCAAGCCTAGAATTTTTAAGAACAGTAGTGTAGTTTGCTAGTGACCTCGGTGGATTGATGTGGAAATTCGTGGTTCGATTCCAAGTCAAGTCCTAAAATTTAGCGTCTTGCTCAAGATGGCCTGCATCCCAATGATGGGAAAATGTCCTTATGGGCAAATCCTGACGTCTGCAACTTTTTCTAACAAATATTTTGTCAGTTTGATAAGTAGATAAGTAGGTATTGACATTTTGTAACAAATGAAATTTTATCTTCTGTGATTTCAGAAATGCACCCAATGTGAATGTATCTACCAAAGAAAAACTCCTGGACAATTCCACCGCCGATACCATCTCCAATAACTTACCTAAGTGAGTACATCTTTTTGATTGATAGGCAAAAGTTCTGTCCACACATGGTTGACGGTCGACGGCCGTCAATCGACATCCACTCAAACCGTACGCTGCATCGATAACATAGATTCACCTCGTCGATCGACGGCCATTGACTATATGTGGACACAGCTGAAGGATATACATATCAAGCAAATTGGGAGATGCGCGAGCGTCAAGAGTTCGAACCGACCGCGAAGCCCGACCCAACACAACACGGTTTGAAGGCTTTGAGGTCTGTAGGATATCCCACTTCTTTCCTTGAGGATTCACCAATTCGTCACTTCTGAAGGCTTTTTATTTCTCTGGACATTAAATTTTATTAGAAATCACTTCCTCCCCTTCAACACAGCCCTAGACACAACTTGAATGTCTTTCTTGAATGGTTCTTAATCTGTTCGTTTGTCTGTGAAAAACTCTTAACCAATCATTTGCATTCAAGTAGTTTGAACA
Source organism: Diaphorina citri (assembly GCF_000475195.1). Lineage (NCBI taxonomy): Eukaryota > Metazoa > Arthropoda > Insecta > Hemiptera > Psyllidae > Diaphorina > Diaphorina citri. Next base: position 19,860 of record NW_007378008.1, on the reverse strand, counting down.
AGTGCAGTTTCTTGGCTGTAGTTTGTTGTACTGGTGTGATTTTATATAGGTACCTACTTCAAAGGAGAAATAATTTTATATGTAACAATACCATACCATGGGTATACCATTTATAAAGGTCAGTATGTTCTGAGTTTTTTTATTGAAAAATCTTTTATTAATAAGATAAGGAAAAAGAAATAAAGAAAATAATAAAGAAAGAAACAGCCTAATTAGCTTGGTTGGTAGTGCACCTGCTTTTGAGCGGTAGGTCGCAGGTTTGAATCCCGCCCGGGGTGGACTTTATCCCAAACGGATAAGATTCGTTCTTGGAATGGCTCTCTTCTATCCTCTCTTCCTTCACTGTTCGCGATCGGGACGATAAGACCTCAGCAGTTACAGTTCAAACCTCTTGGAAAAGAAACTTCGAACTCTTGCATTTGTGAAATCCACAATTCAGCTAAAAAACCGCACATTCTCAATTCGATTCCGTCTGTGCATCTTTATCAAATCTTTATCTTCTGCTTCGAAAGTTTCTATTTGGACGGAATGCCTTCGGGGGGTTCCCGCCCGAGACCAAGCAAATTATTTATGAATTTTCACCAGGTCAGAACCAAGCATGGAGACTCACAAACATTTAACATAGAGAAAGGAGTAAGGCAGGGCTGCCTAATTTCGCCTATTCTGTTCAACATCTATGTTGAAAAGATCATAAATATGGCCCTGGGAATGGAAACAGAAGGATTTAAAGTGAATGGGAAAATTATTAACAATATAAGGTATGCTGATGACACCCTGATAATTGCAAAATCTGAAAATGAATTGAGACGACTGCTGGAAAACCTAGAGAGAACCTGTAATGAATTTGGAATGAAAATAAATATGAAGAAAACAAAAATAATGATAGTGAGAAAGAGTGACCAACGAGAAGAAGAGACAAACATAATATTGAATGAGAACACCTTAGAACAAGTACATAAATATAAATATCTTGGAGTTGACATAACCAATGATGGACGATGTGTATCAGAAGTAAAAAAGAGAATTGGAATAGCAAAAAGTAATTTTTGGAAACACAAGGAAATCCTCCGTAGAAACATTAACATTAAAACCAAACTGAGAATCCTTAACACCTATATATTTTCCACCCTGACCTATGCCTGCGAATCATGGACAATCGATAACTACATCAGTAAGAGGATAGCAGCATTCGAGAACTGGTGTTACAGGAGAATTCTGAGGATTAGCTGGAGAGAAAAAGTGAGAAACACGGAAGTATTGAGGAGAACAGGAAAGAGATCATTCGAACTGCTGCCCAATATAAAGAAGAGAAAATTAGCCTATGCCGGACACATCATGAGAGGCTCGAGTGGAGAATTCCTGCTGAATATCTTGGAAGGAAGGATTGCTGGGAACAGGGACAGAGGAAGACAACGAAGAAAATGGACAGATGACATCAAGGAATGGACCAACATCAAAACATATGGGGAATGCAAAAGAATGGCAGAGAATAGAGAAGAATGGAGGAATGTCATTAGAAGAATCTGAGCAACCTTCGGCTACGAAGACGCAACAACAATGATGATGATGGGTAAATCAAATCATATTGTGATTGATTCAGAAACTATAGTGACAGTAAATTATTACTTCCCGTTCTTAACATTGTGACTAAACTTGATGCCAAATCTCTCTATCTCCAACTCTTGGACAATTACAAGTGACTTCTGGGTTTGCCAATTTTACGATGTTGTGTTCTGTGTTTTGATTAGCATGCTCATGGTAATCTAATCAATTCCTGATTACGTTATCAGTTCTTGATTGGATGATTGGATCGATATTCGATTTATCAGTTCATGATTATGTCGATATTCGATTTATCAGTTGATTGCATCGATTAGCTGATCGAATCGGTATGGTATTTGGCTGACGATGAAAGTCTATTGAATTTATCGTGAACGTTATCGGTAAACGTGTTATCGTAATCCCGATAAGGTAAGATAATTGGTCAATTATTCGTTTTTTACCTTCGCAAATCAAGGAAGGTCTTTGCTCGAGAATTGCAACGTTGATTTTTTTCTCATTTCCAAGTTGTAGTTCATTAGGTGGGAATAAATTGCTAAGGATTTTATTATACGAATTGAGTTCGGTTCACATCACACCCATGGCGATTTGTCTGCCAAGATGCGATTTATCTCAGTTAACCGACGCGATTTATCGGTCAAAAAAGCGATTTATCGACCAACGTAACGATTTATCGACCAATTTAGCGATTTATCGGTGAACCGAAGCGATTTATTGAACTGGTCAGACGACAAATTAAACGTGATTGTGCCGCCGTGCCGCCAACTGATTTACAACAAAAGTAAAACTTATTAATCGCCAAGGCGATGTTAAATTACACCCATTGTGGAAACCTTTTCAAAATCTGAGGGTCATTCGATCAATCTTTTATCACTAAAGCTTGTCTCGGTAGTAAAAAGCTCGCCTGGTAAACAGGAGGACGTGGGTTCAATCACAGCCAAGGCATCCATTTGTCCTCAATAGAATTTGACACACAGAAAAAAAGTTGTGGCCTACTGCTTTGGTAAAGGGACACATTAGTCCTATTCGAGATTCGAGCAGTATAAATAAACACTATTCTTCTTGATTGATGTCTCAGTAACAGTAACTTTGTGAAGGTTCATGTTGATAGAGGGAAATAACTTTTACACTTCACACGTATGGTTTGATTTTTTCTTATTATTCTTTTTCTTTATTGCAATGGGAAAGGTAATCGCTGTTATATTGGTTGTCAGGTCAGTCTCAAACTCTCAATGACACTGTCACGAAGTGTAAACGCAGCCTCCCAGCAATAACATACCTCACAGAAGTGACACAACTAGTTAACTAGTTATCTGTACAATCTTAAAAATTAAATTGGTTGATAGTGGGACTCTATTGGTAGGCTAGTCACCCAGTTACAGGTGTCAATTGAGGACAGATTGGCATGTGGGATGACAATGTGGTAACTCTATTAAACACCGACGCTATGATCACACTTTGAACTTGATTCCCAGTGTGGTCATTACACTTTGGATTAGCGGTGCCAAGTGTAAATACAAGGATGTAACATGTTCTTATTGGGTTGGTGTAAAAACACATAGTCAACAGCCGTCGATCGACGAGGTGAATCTATGTTGTCGAGGCAGTGTGGACGATTTCAGTCGACATCGAACGACGGCCATCGACTGTGTGTGGACACTGTTTAACACAATATGAGAATGAGTCAAGTAAGCTGTCATTGGTCATTCCAGAACCGAACATGTGATAATAGACCCCGGGTTAAATGCTCAGCCACTCCCCGATTCAACGCCTCAAATCACTTTCCAAACACGATTCCACAGTTGTGGAACAGAAAGTTGAAATGGAAAGGGGATTTAGTAGGGAAAATGGGAGGTGGAAAGTTGCTTTCTGGCCTATAGGCCACACAACCAAACATAAGATAATAGACAAATAAGATTCCGGGTTAACACACTGCTGTAGGCCTGAACTCTGGAGGAAATGACATATCGTGCCGTGCCAAGTCTTCCAACCAGGTGACGTATGTTTCACATCAACATGGCAATATTCATATGATAATGTGTTCACATGTATTAAGTTTCCAACACTCTGCGCTCTGAGACATGTGTTGCTCCGAAAACGATTTACAACGATATTCTTACCGGGTGGATCAACGAATGTGGAGTGGTTGTAAACAATACGTTTATAAGTTCTTCGGCAAAAAGCTCTCTGCAATTCGCAATTCAAAGGGGCAATGATGCTAGTGTCCTTGTTCCACTCAGGCGGAGGTTAATGTCATTAGGCGAGTAGCTTGCTTCCGAACAGAGGGTAAAACCCCGTCCTAAAACCTCTGGAGTTATACTGTGAAGTTAAATCCCGGCAATTAGGCGCAAGATGGGTAGATCCACTCACGAAAACAGCTGAAAATATATGGACATTTGGTGATTGCATCGATTAGCTGATCGAATCGGTATGGTATTTGGCTGACGATGAAAGTCTATTGAATTTATCGTGAACGTTATCGGTAAACATGTTATCGTAATCCCGATAAGGTAAGATAATTGGTCAATTATTTGTTTTTTACCTTCGCAAATCAAGGAAGGTCTTTGCTCGAGAATTGCAACGTTGATTTTTTTCTCATTTCCAAGTTGTAACCATATTTTGTTTGATGGGGGTTAAGTCACTGTATAACCGCTGTATTAATTTGGTTGTTGTTGGTGTTGTTATTAGTTAATAGATGAGATAGGAGGGTGTGGAAGGGTAGGATAAAGGAGGGTAACGCCAACCCCAAATAAGATTGGGAAAAGGGGCAGTAAAAGAAGACCGATGCTAAGGTTTTTAAGATAATTGGTCAATTATTTGTTTTTTACCTTCGCAAATCAAGGAAGGTCTTTGCTCGAGAATTGCAACGTTGATTTTTTTCTCATTTTCAAGTTGTAGGTAACCATATTTTGTTTGATGGGGGTTAAGTCACTGTATAACCGCTGTATTAATTTTGTTGTTGTTGGTGTTGTTATTGTTACGAGTATTAGTTAATAGATGAGATTTGTCAAAATATGTAGGTAACCATATTTTGTTTGATGGGGGTTAAGTCACTGTATAACCGCTGTATTAATTTTGTTGTTGTTGGTGTTGTTATTGTTACGCGAGTATTAGTTAATAGATAAGATTTGTCAAAATATATGAGACCTTGGTTAGACTGCGGGGGTAAAGGGACTTTTCAGTCCTATCCCAGCAGTATAAACAAGGTATATTCTATTCTATTCTATTCTATATTCTATTATTTCAACTAATTGGGACCGGGGGTAGTTGAAATGATCACTTTCTAATGATCTTTTCCTCGGATAAGATAAGATGTCCTTTGAAAGATAGAAAAAAAGAATGGATTTGGAGTTGAAATAATAGAGAGTTGAAATAATGGTTGATATAATTGAGGTTCTACTGTAAGTAAATCCGTGGGGAACTCATGCATTCAACGTGGTATCGCCGCTGGCTAAGAACATCAAGACTATCAAGAGAGTTGCATTAAAAAACCATCAATTGGGACCGGGGGTAGTTGAAATGATCACTTTCTAATGATCTTTTCCTCGGATAAGATAAGATGTCCTTTGAAAGATAGAAAAAAAAAGAATGGATTTTGGAGTTGAAATAATGGTTGATATAATTGAGGTTCTACTGTAAGTAAATCCGTGGGGAACTCATGCATTGAATGTGGTATCGCCGCTGGCTAAGAACATCAAGACTATCAAGAGAGTTGCATTAAAAAACCATCATCACAATATGAGGAAGCAATTGCTCGTAAAGATGCAAAGTGATGGTAAATCGTGAAATCAAAACATCACTCAAACATACAATATCCATCAGTCTTTCTCCCCTTGTTATAAACACTGTTATCTTGATGCGTAATTGCGTATGTCTTCTAATGTTGTTGTAGTTGTTGTGGGTACCTATTGTTGATGCTGTTATCTTATTGATGCTAATGTTGTTGTTATTGTATTCCTTGATGTTTTTCTTATGTCCCTTCCTCTCTTCTAAATGTTTTGTTTACAACTTTAGGACTATTGCTCAATTTACTTAAGTTATTGACAACTTGGGTGACACTTCGTATCTATTTGAGGCTATTGGAAAGACTGAAAGATAGATTTTTAGCTTCCAATATGTGTCCAGGGGAATCAATTAGCATAGAATCCAGAATTCCAGTGATTTCTAAATGCTTTGTTCAAACCGATTGGATATTGTATCATTTGTACTAGGTAACGTCCAAAATACTGTTCTATTGACCCAAGTTACTGACAACTTCTGTCTTAGGAACATATATAGGTGACACTTAGGTGACAATTTATTTCGGGTTTATTTCGGGTAAAACCCGATTTATTTCGGGAGAGAGTCTCCTCGATACAAGGATGGAGTATCCTGGTTTGGATGAAGGGTGGTCCCCGTTCGATCAATGAAGAGATGAGGCTTTCTTTTGTTCGAGACTGAATTTTTAATAAATCTTAATTTCTTAGCAACTTAGCATTCATCAATTAGGAAGTCTGGAAGGTATGTGTTTAGGGAGTAACCCAGAATTTCATTCAGGGGCGTATTATAGCCGTAAACCAGAAATGACCTAAAAGGGGGTACGAGGAGGGATACTCTGACCTTCTTTGGTTTGGATTCTCCTCTCCCTAAAATCCTGAATACGATCCTGATTTAATTAGTAGTTTAGGAAGACTGTTCCTCCCAATGTGTGTTTTAGGGAGTTACTTAAATCACTTAGTATATCGCCTATAATTCCATATTTTGTTTGTTTTTAGGAACTCACTTAGCATTCATAATTTCATGTTTATGTTTTTAGGGAGACTCTTAACACCAATGTGTCTTAAGTCAACGCATTTGTCTCTCGTATTTACTATGACTAATTGCTCCGGAGATTTTTTGACGACTTGACATAGAGCGTATTTTAGGCAATGTTTGAACAATATATTTTGACGTGAAGCAATTCAAGCAACATGTCTTGTGTGGTCCTCCAAATTTTCGAGTATTGTTTCTATTTGGGAGTGCTGAGGATTTATTTCCACATAATAGGTAAACAGAACCGACCTCGGTGGATTGATGTGGAAATTCGTGGTTCGATTCCAAGTCAAGTCCTAAAATTTAGCGTCTTGCTCAAGATGGCCTGCATCCCCAATGATGGGAAAATGTCCTTATGGGCAAATCCTGACTTCTGCAACTTTTTTCTAAATAATATTTTGTCAGTTTGATAGATAAGTATTGACATTTTGTAACAAATGAAATTGTATCTTCTGTGATTTCAGAAATGCGCCCAATGTGAATGTGTCTACCAAAGAAAAACTCCTGGACAATTCCACCGCCGATACCATTTCCAACAACTTACCTAAGTGAGTACATCTATTACCGTCATTGAAAACAATATCTAACGTATAGGTATTAGTTTTACAATTTGATTGATAGGCAAAAGTTCTGTCCACACATAGTCGACGGCCGTCAATCGACATCCACTCAAACCGTACGCTGCATCGACAACATAGATTCACCTCGTCGATCGACGGCCATTGACTATATGTGAACACAGCTTAAGGATATACATATCAAGCAAATTGGGAGATGCGCGAACGTCAAGAGTTCGAACCGACCGCGAAGCCCGACCCAACACAACACGGTTTGAAGGGTTTGAGGTCTGTAGGATATCCCACTTCTTTCCTTGAGGATTCACCAATTCGTCACTTGTGAAGGCTTTTTATTTCTCTGGACATTAAATTTTATTAGAAATCACTTCCTCCCCTTCAACACAGCCCTAGACACAACTTGAATGTCTTTCTTGAATGGTTCTTAACCTGTTCGTTTGTCTGTGAAAAACTCTTAACCGATGATTAGGTGAGTAACCGTATGTTACCAATGATTATAAGGTGTTTAATAGAGTTACCATGTGTAACCAATGATAAAATGATTAGCTATTAGCTATTAGGGTGTTTAATAGAGTTACCACATTGTCATCCCACATGCCAATCTGTCCTCAATTGACACCTGTAACTGGGTGACTAGTGACTAGCCTACCAATAGAGTCCCACTATCAACCAATTTAATTCTTAAGATTGTACAGATAACTAGTTAACTAGGTCTGTCACTTCTGTGAGGTATGTTATTGCTGAGAGGCTGCGTTTAAACTTCGTGACAGTGTCATTGAGAGTTTGAGACTGACCTGACAACCAATATAACAGCATTGCAATAAAGAAAAAGAATAATATTAAAGAAAAAAATCAAACCATACGTGTGAAATGTAAATAACTTATTTCCCTCTATCAGGGGTTTTTTTTTCTAGTTAAGCAAGGTCTTTTTACTGAACTGTTACTTGTATGTATTCTTTAACCCATCAAATATACGAGACCTTGTTTAGACTGCTGGGGTAAAGGGACTTTTCAGTCCTATTCGGGCAGGATAAACAAGGTATATTCTATTCTATTCTCTATTCTATCAATATGAACCTTCACAAAGTTACTGAGACATCAATCAAGAAGAATAGTGTTTATTTACACTGCTCGAATCTCGAATAGGACTAATGTGTCCCTTTACCAAAGCAGTAGGCCACAACTTTTCTTCTGTGTGTCAAATTCTATTGAGGACAAATGGATGCCTTGGCTGTGATTGAACCCACGTCCTCCTGTTTACTAGGCGAGCTTTTTACTACCGAGACAAGCTTTAGTGATAAAAGATTGATCGAATGACCCTCAGAATTTTAAAAGGTTTCCACAATGGGTGTAATTTAACACCGCCTTGGCGATTAATAAGTTTTACCTTTGTTGTAAATCATTTGGCGGCACGGCGGCACAATCACGTTTAATTTGTCGTCTGACCAGTTCAATAAATCGCTTCGGTTCACCGATAAATCGCTAAATTGGTCGATAAATCGTTACGTTGGTCGATAAATCGCTTTTTTGACCGATAAATCGCTTCGGTTAACTGAGATAAATCGCATCTTGGCAGGCAAATCGCCATGGGTGTGATGTGAACCGAACTCAATTCGTATAATAAAATCCTTAGCAATTTATTCCCACCTAATGAAATCCTTAGTAATTCATTCCCACCTAACTCTCATTAACCATCTACCTCCCCATTCTACAGGAGTAGGTCAAGATCAAGCTTTAGCACCACTCAGGCCGGACCAGAAAGTTTTAACCCTTTGAGGCGTTGGAGTTTTGTGACTTTTAGGTGAGGTGCCTTCAAGTTGGAGGGAGGGTGAGAAGACGATATGACTCCAAAAATTTGAATTTAATTCGAGAACTTAATTTACAAAGTTAGAGTCAGATAGGTGACTCATTGTCACGAAGTGTAAACGCAAACTATCAGCAATAACATACCTCACAGAAGTGACAGAACTAGTTAACTAGTTATCTGTACAATCTTAAGAATTAAATTGGTTGATAGTGGGACTCTATTGGTGGTAGGCTGGTAGGCTAGTCATTCTAGGCACCCAGTTACAGGTGTCAATTGAGGACAGATTGACATGTGGGATGACAATGTGGTAACTCTATTAAACACCCTAATCATTTTATCATTGGTTACACACGCTAACTCTCAGGGCCGTATCCAGGATTTTGTCGAGGGGGAAGCGAGGGTCTAAACAGTGATGTACCGGGGAGGTGGCCGGGACTCCTCCCCCCCCTTAAACACAGCCCTGGTAACTACACATTAAACACTCAAATCATTGGTAACATACGGTTACTCACCTAATCATTGGTTAAGAGTGTTTCACAGACATTTGTCAGATTTCACAGACAAATTAAGGACCATTGAAAGACATTCAGGTTGAGTCTAGATTTCCAATAAAATTTAATGTCCTGCAGAAATAAAAACATTCGAAGGTGGCAAATTCTTAAGGAAAGAAGTAGGATATCCTAGATTCTTAGAATTAACCACAGTGTACCTAGACTCTCCTCAAGGAGACAAAATTTGTAGGTACCAAAAACGTATGCTGACCAGTGGCTTTGATGGCCACTGGTTAGAGTGTAATTTAATCGTCTTAGCGATTAAAAGTTAAAAATCTTAGTGAATAAGTCCCTTGTAGAAAATTATTTAACTGTTGGCGGTACAATATCGTTTACTTTGTCGTCCGATCAGGTCGATAAAACGCTTATGTTCACCGATAAATCGCTAAATTGGTCAATAAATCGCTTGGTTGAACGATAAATCACCATCTTGGTAGACAAATCGCCATGGGTGTGATCTGAACCCAACTCAATTCGCGTAATAAAAGCTATTCATTCCCACCTAACCCTCATTAACCCTCTACCTCCCCAGTCTACAGGAGTAGGTCAAGATCAAGCTTTAGCACCACTCAAGCCGGACCAGAAAGGTTTAACCCTTTGAGGCCCAACGCCTTGTGTGAGGGTCCTGCAAATTATCACCAAAATTGGAGAGTGAGAAGCTGAGAAGGCAGCTAAAGTGCTCCAAGATAAAATAGAAATTGAATTGAATACTTTATTTACAATGCTGGAGTTAGAGGTGACTCTCACCTCTGTGGCCGAAGCACTGACTCTTAACCCGGAGGTGCTGGGTTCGAATCCCGACCATCGTAAACTTTTCCTTTCCTGGAGAGGTATGAATGTAAAGGAATCTGGCCGGAAATCTTCCCGGCATGCTTGATTTAGCTCATCCCTAGCTAAAAACTGATCCATTGATCCAAGATAAGGTTAAAGTGTTGTTAATGTGAAGGAGAATTAGAGATAGAGGTGAACTTTAGACTCGCAAGCTCTGCGTGGGAGGGCAACAAGACTAACAAGAGAGACCCCCGCTGATCTGAAGTTTTGTCAATGCACGCGATAGAAACACGTTAAATGGTTTTTTTCAATTTAAATGGTACCTAAAGCACCTTTAAATGCTTCTAGAACAAAGGTTTCAATTGGGTTTTAAATGGTACCTAAATCGCCTTTAAATGGTGAGAATACAATGATTTCTTTTAAATTAAATACTAGGACCTTTAGGTCAATGAACTCGATTATTTGTTAGGTTATTATTAGACATCCTATGTATTAACGTCTCATATGTATGTCATAACGACATAAATGTATGTCAATGAACTCATTTAGTTAGAAAAGGGTAAGGGATACTCAAAGGCCTACCTATAGGTCGCCTATCTCACGGACAAGGAAAGTAAGCAAGGTAGACTGTGGACAGTAGAACTCACTCGGAAAACCGGCCAATGTAAGGCCCCTAAGGTCCAATGGAATATGGAATAAAAAACCCAATAATTACGATCCACGAGCTGAAGAAACATGGCTAGAGAGCTAAAGAACATTCGAGGTCTGTTAAAGCTGAAGCTGCTGCAGCAGCA
>NW_007378008.1:0-7059 GCF_000475195.1 Diaphorina citri | reverse complement strand
AGAAAGCCAGCCGTTCCGAGAACGAACATTATCCCATCAGGATAAAATCCGCCCCGGGCGGGAATAGAACCCGCGGCCCAGCGCTTACAAGGCAGACGCACTACCAACTAAGCTAACTAGGCTGGCTTGAAATTGATTAAGTGCAACTTGAGAGTCAGTGTTTTGTTCATATCCTCAAATCCTCATCCTTGAGATCCTCAAAGTTTGAGAATCACTCGAACTCATTGAGACAGACTCTCTGAGTTAAGAGCGGTAGAGAACCCACGCGTCCAGAACTTATAATTAGATTAGACGCGAGTGATTCTACTTGAGTATGTGACCCAGTTGATAGATATGCGAGTGATTCACTCGTCTACCAGAGAGAGCTTGGACGAAGACTGTTGGAGACAATCGGTCTGCAGAAGTGTTCCAAGATTTTCAAGATCTGTAGGTCGGTAATTCAGATTTTCGTATCTGAATCTGAAATACCCTTGAAATGCTGAAATTAATAGATGAGTGATAATGTTGGATATTAACGCCTTTACTAGAGAGATCAAAAGACATATGAGACATAGACCTGCGTAAGTGTCATTCTGTGATACTATGTATATGTAATTGTAGGTCATTCTCACTCAATGACACTATACTGAATTCCAAGCCTAGAATTTTTAATAATAATAATAATAATAATAATAGACTCTTGAGTGGAAGGCAACCACTAGGCGAGGTTAACGCCTTAGGCGTTCTCTACCACCTAACCCTTAGAGCTCCATTATTATGTGGCCAAATTCTCAAATAAATGAGGATAAAATTCCATACCTCGGCTGGGATCGAACCCACGCCCTCCTGATTACCAGGCGAGTTGAACATTTCCTCCTAGTGAATTTAATTTTCCCATTAACCAACACTTTCGAACAGTCTAGCGTTTTATCCTTATGAGAACTCATCAGCTAGACACGGCTGAAGGTAACTCCCAGGTGCTGGTTAAAAATTTCCAAGTTATTTAAACTTCCACGATGGAAATTTTGGCAAAAGTGAGAACTTGTACCTATGTGAAGTTGTGTGCCACAGCACTGCATGATAAGCAGACTTAGCAGACTCATTCTTGTGAAGCAGAGACGTCTCCTTAGGTATACGTAAAACACGGAATCTATCGATCAGACCAATTGAAGAGTCAGTCAAGAACTTCACATTAACTAGATAGAGTAGACATTTTGTAACTGAAAAAATAATGCAGTTTTGTCATGTCCCACCTAGTAATCAGGAGGTCGCGGGTTCGAATTCCAACCATGGCATGGAATTTTATCCTCAATTACATGAGTTGTAGCCATGATTACCACCAGACCACGCAGGGAGGGAGAGAGAGAGAGAGCACGCAGGAAAAAGAGAAAGAAAATATACTCATGAATAATCTGCGGTTTGAAAAACATAAAATTACTGAACAAGGTACCTAGATCGACTCCCCAGAATTTCACCTGTGTACTAATTTATGTATTTTTAATAAATGACCATAATTTTAAACCCAACAAGTAGGTAATGTTTTCTTATTACATGTATTATCTATTATTACTGATGCAGAGTTGTTGTTTTTAGCAATGTTAAACTCAACACATAATAATGTTTGGATAATATCCATTGATTTTTCATTTTCAATGTAAACAGACAACAGATATTACTTACATACATCAACTTGGGTACTTTATGCATCTTGGTTGGTATGCAAATTTCCTAGAATTCTTCAAAATTTCATTAAGTAAAGTACTTACAAAAGCTCATAATTATTTACCCTTAAATTCCTTCAAACCTCTCTAAACAACAGAAGTCGCGTAGTAAAGTGATCATTGAATAAGCAAATTTTAATACTGACAAAGCCAAATTTATATAAAATTATTAGATGATAAATACTGTTCATTTTCATGTTTCTCTTGTGTTGGATAAATCGGTCGGTCATACATATCATTTGGCTGAGGGGTCTAAGAGGCTTCTTAAGTAAACTTACTTACATATTTTTTAGTAGATATTTTATTTTCTAGCAGACGCCAGAAAGGAGCCTTCTTTGTACAAATTTTAAGCATTGTAGGATTTTCCCAATATCTCAATAATCCTAAAATCCAATGTTTACCTACCATGCTGACACCGGTCGCTATGCGCATTTATATGTCATAGCTACTCATTTTCCTCACGAGGCTGAGTGGGCCCCGCAACAGCCAGTCACGGAATCAATCATTTGCATGATTCAAATTTCTTGACCCCGCCGGGAATCGAACCCGGGTCTCCCGCGTGCAAGGCGAGCGCAGTGACCACTACGCCTATAATGAGCATTTTTAAAATGGGCCCTGGGCACTCCACAAGAACTGATGGTGTCAGCCTAGCTAGCTGATAGTTTCAATGTCCTCACGATGGTTGACTGCGGTTCAGGACGAGCCAATTCAATATGGCTGATAAAAAAAAAGGTGCTCTATTTTGTCACCGCACCTTTCGGCTATAGCTAAAGCTGCTACAACACCATCTTTTGGTTTCTTGAACACTGAAGAGTTTGGTTCTGATAAATAGTTAAGATAAAGATATCTACTTAGCGGCCGATCAGTACATTTCTGTTTTTAATGGACGAGTGAACATCTCTCACCTTCTCAAGGTAAAATTGTAGAGGGTACTCACCCTACACGACTAGTGAGAAATTATTGTGAACAAAATATTAACTAAACACGACTTGCTAGAAGAGATCGTTGGGAAAAACTGTGAAATTAACTCGAATTTAAACGGGCGGACACACTTTGGTCGTAAAAATTGGACTCAAAATACCCAATATTTCCTTCTATTACGAGTTGTACAATGATGTGTTTTTTCCCTTAACATGTGATGTCCACAATACAAGTGCTTTTTTTGTCAGTGGTGGTTATCGAACCCGGTTTAGTTTTACGATTTACTAACAAACTCTTACATTTAACTCCGGTCTACATCACTAGCTCTGGCAAACAATAACACCGGCCATTTCAGACGGAAGAGTGGGGACTTCCAGGTTCCAAACAACAGAAGACGAGGGGGAGAAAGCACATGAGGGAGAAAAGACACAAATGAAAAGGGAAAATCCTCATAATCTGAAAACGAGACCACGCATAGAAATGTCCTTGTTATCCCTCCAGGAGGGGGAGAAGAAGGAGGAAGGAATCGATTAATCGATTATTTTTTATAATCGATTATTGATAATCGATTATGTGAAATAATCGATTATTCCCAACACTACACAATTAGTGAGAAATCATTGTGAACAAAACATTAACTAAACACGACTTGCCAGAGATCGTTGGGAAAAACTGTGAAATTAACTCGAATTTAAACGGGCGGACACACTTTGGTCGTGAAAATTGGTCTCAAAATTCCCAATATCCAATATTTCCTTCTATTATGAGTTGTACGAGTACAATGCTGTATTTTTTCCCTTAACATGTGATGTCCACAATACAAGTGCTTTTTTTCGTCAGTTGTGGTTATCAAACCCGGTTTAGTTTTACGATTTACTAACAAACTCTTAAATTTGACTCCGGTCTACATCACTAGTTCTGGCAAACAATAACACCGGCAATTTCTAACGGAAGAGTGGGGAATTCCAGGTTCCAAACAACAGAAAATGAGGGGAGAAAGCACATGAGGGAGAAAAGACACAAATGAAAAGGGAAAGTCCTCATAATCTGAAAACGAGACCACGCATAGAAATGTCCTTGTTATCCCTCCAGGAGGGGGAGAAGAAGGAGGAAGGGAAATCCAGGAATGATAACGAAATATGTATGGGAGAAGGCAAGGGGGAGGGATTTTTGAGGCTTCAAAACAGGGAGAAAGAAAGGAAGAAGGTAGAAAACTAAAAGTTGGAAAATATGAAAGAAATGGAAGAATTGAGATATTGGGAAAAATCCCACAATGCTGCAGTGAGCACCAAAGTTGTGACATAATAACACAAAGAAACTGCATTTACATTTTACATTTACATATTATACCCAAATGTATCACTCAACTTTAGTTTCAAGACAATAACTCAATTCCAAACTCCAAACAATGGACAAACTTTGAAGACATAATTGAAAAGTTAGATTTCGATGAAAAGTTGAATATCAAAATAATTATGTATAAAGATGTGTCCACACTGTTCACACATAGTCGAAGGCCGTCCATCGACCATCGATGTCGATGGACGGCCCTAATACATAGTATGTACCTATGTATGTTCAAAATTGTTCATTTTCTTTGGTTTAGATTTCCTCAAAGTTAAAACTGTGATTTGGGTCCCTTTTTTCATCATTCCAAACTCCAAACAATGGACAAACTTTGAAGACATAATTGAAAAGTTAGATTTCGATGAAAAGTTGAATATCAAAATATGTATAACGATGTGTCCACACTGTCCACACATAGTCGAAGGCCGTCCATCGACCATCGATGTCGATGGACGGCCTTGATACATAGTATGTACCTATGTATGTTCAAAATTGTTCATTTTCTTTGGTTTAGATATCCTCAAAGTTAAAACTGTGATTTGGAGTCCCTTTTTTCATTCCTGCCTACTAACCGATCTAATGCCTTCCAGATTGGTGCACCCTGTCTAAATATAAACAAGTACATCAAACTAAAAAGCCATAATTCTCTCTAATCTACCCTTTTAATAAAATGTATCCGGGGTGGGACATTCTTTTTTATGTGCAATCTACATACAGGGTGATTTGATGGAATGGATTTTTTACTTCAGGTGGAAACATTGGATTTAGGGTCCCCTTTGTTACAGGGGACTGTACAATGGACTAATGGAGGTCTTATCGTCTCAAAATCGAATATAGAAGGATAGGAGAAAGCCAGTCGTTTTGAAAACGAACACAATCTGTTTAGGATAAAGTTTGTTCCGGGCGGGAATCGAACCCATGGACTAATGGAGGTCTTATCGTCTCAAAATCGAATATAGAAGGATAGGAGAAAGCCAGTCGTTTTGAAAACGAACACAATCTGTTTGGGATAAAGTTTGTTCCGGGCGGGAATCGAACCTGCAAACTAGCGCTTACAAACCTACCAAGCTAACTAGGCAGAAGGCTGGTATAGATTAACCCTTTAGAAACCATTCAGATCATCCTTTTTCTACCTCGACCTCCATGACGCATATGACATTGAAACACCCTGTATTAGGGTCCCCTTTGTTACAGGGGACTGTACAATGGACTAATGGAGGTCTTATCGTCTCAAAATCGAATATAGAAGGATAGGAGAAAGCCGTTTAGGAAAGGATAGGATAGCCAGTCGTTTTGAAAACGAACACAATCTGTTTAGGTCGTTTAAGATAAAGTTTGTTCCGGGCGGGAATCGAACCCGCAAACTAGCGCTTACAAAGCAGGTGCGCTACCTACAAAGCTAACTAGGCTGGTATAGATTAACCCTTTAGAATCCATTCAGATCATCATTTTTCTACCTCGACCTCCTGTCATATGGACATTGAAACACCCTGTATATATCATAGGGGAAATATAGGGTGATACACTACGCCCTATTGCGGGGGAAGGTGTCGCTAATTCTAATTAATAATCCTGCCATTGTATTCTCCTCCCACACAAATAGTTTCCGAGGAGATATGAATTCGTAAGGTGTTCCCCAGGGATGTGTACTTGTACCTTTCCCCTCTTATGGCCCTATATCCCTCTAGTAATCCCTTATCCGTTGAAAATTCTCCCTCTTATTCCAGAATACTGAGAGTTTCTCCCCTTTTTGAGTCTTTGACAGTCCCTCTTCCATAACATTCCCTCTAGATTCGACCATCGCCGTCGTTTCTTGGATTTCTTCACCTTTTTAGGGCAAGTTCTGGGCTTTTACCTTCATAGATTATCATTCGAAATTTGCATCACATCTACGGTAATTAATAATCCTGCCATTGTATTCTCCTCCCACACAAATAGTTTCCGAGGAGATATGAATTCGTAAGGTGTTCCCCAGGGATGTGTGCTTGTACCTTTCCCCTCTTATGGCCCTATATCCCTCTAGTTGTCCCTTATCCGTTGAAAATTTTCCCTCTTGTTCCAGAATACTGACAGTTTCTCCCCTTTTGAGTCTTTGACAGTCCCTCTTCCATAACATTCCCTCTAGATTCGACCATCGCGTCTTTTCTTGGATTTCTTCACCTTTTTAGGGCAAGTTCTGGACTTTTACCTTCATAGATTGTTCAAATTTGCATCACATCTACGGTACCTAACTAGTATAGCTTGCTATACTGTAGTAATAGAAAGTAAAAATATTCTTTCTTCTTTCAGACACACTTCATTTTTAACAAGAATAAAGTTCTCAAAACAATTCTATTCTTCTCATTTTCTGGTGTGAATAAATTTCCGTGTCTACCACGCCTACACGTTTTAATTAATTTTTTATATGGCAACTTTTTCAAGTTGTTACTTTACTTTCTTTTTATATGGCAAGTCTTTTTCCAACTTTTCCTCCAAAGTTGTTTTCTTTCTTCTCGTTCCGTTGGAAAACGTGTGGATTTTCTCTCTTCCGTTACTCTCCTCTCTCTCCTTCAAGTCTCATCCTAGCTGAAAAGGAAAATCTGGTGTGAACATCAAACGACCTTCGATTACATTACATAGGGGTGGGTGGGCTTTGAACAATGTCGACCAAAAAAAATTGAAAAATTTGGGAAATTATTACCATACTCTCCTATATGATTGTTTCTCTCTCTCTCTCTCTGTCTGTCTCTCTCTGTCTCTTTCTATCTCTCTCTCTCTCTCTCTCTCATAGTGTCAGGGTTCTCCTTGACAGGATAGGGAGAAAGCCAGCCGCTAGCCGTTTCGAAAACAATCCTTATCTGTGAGATTTCTCGATTTCTTTAGCCTGTTCAAAACAATACAGATCCTTAATCTGTTTGAGACAAAGTTCGCTCCGGGCGGCAATCGAACCCACGACCTAGCGCTTACAAGGCAGACGCGCTACCCTTCAAGCTATCTTGGCTGGCTGACTTTGTACTTAATTTCTCTCGAACGGTTTGTCCGCTTATGATGATGGCCCGTCTATCCCCCTAGTTTAAACAGCTCTGCTACAGAAAAGTGCAATGGACAAAGC
>NW_007378007.1:161012-172945 GCF_000475195.1 Diaphorina citri | reverse complement strand
CGAGTTTAATTTATTTGTTGGTCTAATTTTGGCGTTACCACTTTTCTTAATTGTTATCTATACCTGGTTCATTGATCCTCTCAATATTTTGCCTCTGAATGTTAGTAATTCTAAAAGAACTACCTACCTATCTAAGGACCAAAAGGCAAAAGGCAATTTTTTTCACAAGAGTTGGAAAAATCGTCTGATTTCACATCGCTTTGTAGATATTCTGTGTAACTTTGGGCGCCTGTCACAACCTCCAAACATCCAAACAATCATCTAATCTGAACTTTATAAACGGAACCAAATCCTATTAACACTTTGTGTGACATTTTACAATTCAACAGTAATAGGATTTTACCTCGGAGAGCTTTACCCGATGATAAGTTTACATAATTATGACATTTTCACAGCTCCCATGGCGTAGTGGTCACTGCACTCGCCTTGCACGCGGGAGACCCGGGTTCCTTAAAACGTGCTTTTGCCTCAACATCCGGTTTACAGACCTGTTCCTGAAACCAACATAAAAGTCAACACGGGACAATGGACCCAGCCGTTAAAGGCATCGTCGGTAGAATAGGATAGATTTTACCGTGCTTATAC
The DNA here is from genome assembly GCF_000475195.1 of Diaphorina citri. Taxonomy (NCBI): domain Eukaryota; kingdom Metazoa; phylum Arthropoda; class Insecta; order Hemiptera; family Psyllidae; genus Diaphorina; species Diaphorina citri. Next base: position 172,360 of record NW_007378007.1, on the reverse strand, counting down.
TGCTACCCTTATATAACCCTGTACTAACCTTATAGAGCCTGGTTCGACAAATTATCAGCAGAACTTTTCCGGATTGCCACCAACAAGATAAGGATAGCCATGATGATCGCCAACATTCGGATCGGATAGAAATTCAAAGAAGAAGAAGATACTGCCAGCATAGCACTGAAAAATCCTTTTACTCCTCATATTGACAAGATCTGTTAACAATGACATGTATGTAACAAAAGTTCCTCATTTCATAACTCCTAACGAGATTCGAATATCCTCGAATTTTTCATGCAAATCATCCACCATGTATAGTTCCACTATGTCTACTAGTTCCACTATGTTTGTGTACAATCCACTAATACCGACAATTCAACTTGCAGACCAACTATCTGTAGAAAGACCATCTATAGGTGTCCACTTATAGTCGACTATCAATCCACTTGCAGACCAACTATCTGTAGAAAGACCATCTATAGGTATCCACTTATAGTCGACTATCAATCCACTTGTAGACCGACTATCAATCCACTTGTAGACCGACTATCTATCCACTTGCAGACTATCTGTCCACTTGTTGAACAAAGCTTCCGAACATTTAATTGAAGCTCTCGAGATGGACTTTTACTTTCGTGCTCCAACTCAACAACATGCATATAAATTGCTGAGTGTTTTGTATCTGAGGCGGCTTCAGTGAAAGTTCCGCTGAGGACCAAATATAGAATTGACGTAGAGTGGACTGGATTGGATAATCAATTAATCATTTTACTATGAGGTGTATGAGTGTATGACTGATGACTTTATTCATGGATGATTTAGTAGTTAATCTCTGCTGGGTCATTGAATAAAAAGTTATTGGATTTTTTTTTCTTTTTTTTTGGGGGGATCTGGGGGTAGGGTGGACGAGAATTCCTGGATATTGGTCATCGCGTCGTAAGAATTTTACCAAGAACCCACCTTGAAAAAGCCACAACCCGTTATTTGGTTGGTAGATATTTATTCGAAATTTGGACTCCGTGAAAGTCCGCGAACCCAACAATATTTATTATTGGACAAAATTCAACGGATGTTCAAAATTGTTGGATGAAGAATGAGGATGAAGGAATCGCTAATTGATTGTTGCGGTTCTATCTTCCTCTGCCCAGAGAATGAGTGCACCCAGAGCCGGCGGTGTATTTAGGGGAGGCCTTCCCCATCAATCTGCGAATTTTCTTTTGCCCCGAAATGTAGTCTTCTTTTTCTCCTCGCCTTTTCCCGTGCTCACACGAGGTTGGCGTTTTTCGTCAGCCTCTCAATCAGCCCGAACTAGGGTGATCGCTTTTGGGCTGAGATTAGGTTTGGCTACAAAATTTCACCGAGTGGATGCCCTTCGCACTCACCCTTTGCTATTTCATTAGCAAGGGAAATTTCAGGCTGGTATTCTCCCTGTTTAAAGTCCCCAGCCAAAAGTATTGACCTATAATTTGGCCCCCTAGGTATAAGCCACAGTTCGGATTCTTGCCCCTTTCCTCTTGCCCCTGAATTACTGAATAGGGGCCTACCCAGCAGAGCCTAGGTAATATACGTATAATATATTTTAAGTCTGTAAAATATCTATTCTGAATTAGTTCTGCAAACATTTTTGCACTTTGTTAAAATTTGTGGTTTTTAGTCCGTCCTTCCTTTATTATTACAATAGTAATAAAAAGGTATAAGGGACGGACTATTGTATTCGCTTCGGTGTCGACCGGTTTTAGCATTACCTATGTTAAGCTACGCCGCGCGAGGAAGGCCAATAAATGAATGGGTGACTTAAACATTATATTGGGAATAAAGGGAGAACGGGCTCTAGTCTTGATTTTAAATCATTACATGTGAAAGTAAAATCAAAAAATCAAATCAAGAATGATAATAAACTGAATATTAAACAAATTAGGTAGGTACATAGGTACTGATTTTCTCTAATCACGATCGAATAAACTACGGGCTAAAAAATTCCCGGAGGGACGGACCCTGCTTGTTATTATCATATTCATTGCCCACGTTCTTCTTGTAATTTTCTCTTTTCTCGTCTTCTGTGCTAAGATTTGCTGCCTTTGCGATTTCTAATGGCGGAGGAAGAGAAGGGGTTACTTAGGCAAATTGATAAGTTAAGTACTTGGGCAGATTTGTTCGCTCGTTTTCTTATATAGCCTTTGTGTTCGTTTAATCCTGCCAAAAGTCCTATGCTAAAGGGATGTCCTATCTTTTCATAGGGGTTTTTTCTTCGTTTAATCCTGCCAAAAGTCCTATGCTAAAGGGATGTCCTATCTTTTCATAGGGGTTTTTTCTTCGTTTAATCCTGCCAAAAGTCCTATGCTAAAGGGATGTCCTATCTTTTCATAGGGGTTTTTTCTTCGTTTAATCCTGCCAAAAGTCCTATGCTAAAGGGATGTCCTATCTTTTCATAGGGGTTTTTTCTTCGTTTAATCCTGCCAAAAGTCCTATGCTAAAGGGATGTCCTATCTTTTCATAGGGGTTTTTTCTTCGTTTAATCCTGCCAAAAGTCCTATGCTAAAGGGATGTCCTATCTTTTTTAAGGGGTTTTTTCTTCGTTTAACCTTGCCAAAGTCCTATGCTAAAGGGATGTCCTATCTTTTAATTAATTATGTAATGTAAATTTACATGCTCATGTCAGACCAAATATCCTACCTTCTTAGGTACTCTTTAGACCATAACCTAAGAACTTCTTTTTTTTGTATTTCATGGTGGTTTTTTTTATTTTTATTTATTTATTATTTTTTACTGGAGTATTTATGTTAGATTTATTATTTATTTAGTCACTTATTTTTTACTTAAATTCCGACTAGGTATTTCTCTATCTTCGTTTTTGTGTCATATCTGAGAGCACGGTTTTTTTTTACTGGAATATTTATGTTAGATTTATTATTTATTTCGTCACTTATTTTTACTTAAATTCTGACTACGTATTCTCTATCTTCGTTTTTGTGTCATATACCTACATACGCGTATTTTGTTAACTAGAGAGGAAACTCTCGTCATAAATACCTACCTCTAATGCTTAAAATGATAATAGATACTTTAATAGTAAGCAATCATCACCTATTTGTACCTACAATATTAACCTAATGGCTTATGACTTATGATCTATGATCATTAGGAGTTTCAAATAGGTGGATACCTATATTACACACGTATATCTTCGTGCATGTTTATTCCTAATATGGATAATCTCCTCACTATTGGACATACTCTCCCTTAGCATGTCCAATATTCTCCACACTGCAGGTATCATAGGTATAGGTAAGTAGGTAATAATTTTCGACTAATAGCATGTTTCAGTAAGTACCTATGGATTGTTACCTATTTCTCTCGAAATCCGTTCAAAGAACTTGCATGCAACACGTTAGGAACCTAAAACAAATAAAGTACCAATTTATTAAATTAATATAAGTACCTAGAGATAATTAGGTACTACCTCTTCAGCCGATGTTTTACTTGGGTTGTTCAAAAGTAGGTACACCCCTGACAGAGGTTAGGATGGTTCCTTAAATTTAAATTATTGGTACAGTGCCAAGATGAGGGTTAATATTAGATAGCTATTAAATAGGTTTATTACTCAGTAGGTACCTCTGTACGGTAGGTTCCTCTGTACATTACAGGTAATTTAAAGATTGGAAAAGAGAGAAGAGTTTTTCTTTAGGAAGCAAAGGAGACTACCTAGATGGAAAGTAAAAAGATTAGGAGAATACGAGTTTAGGTCCGCTGCCATGTGCATTTTTTGTGTCCTTGCTTGGTATAGCCTTCAACTCGGATAAAGTTCGTTAACATTAATATGTTGCAATTAACAATATATTGGTAGGCAATGTAGGTATTCATACAAACCATGAAATGGAAAGTTTAATTATCATGAACCAAAACTAGAGCGCCTTTCTCTCCACAGGACAAAGAATACGAAACAATAGGTACAGACATATCAGTAGTGTTAGTGCCGAAATTGACAATGTCGACCAAAAATGCCAATTGTAAAAGACTTTGGTTCAATATCACTAATAACCAACTAATCTCTCTCCCTTTCTCTCTCTCTCTCCCTTTATTTTTTCTTCTCCCTCTTTGTTTCTCTCCTTCTCCAAATTCCCCTGCCTCTCTCTCCATTCTCAGTTCCTCTTCTCCTCAGCTCTCAGTCTTTCTCTCTTCCTTCTTTCCCCTCGCCCTCTCTCCCACTCCTGTTTCCGTTTTTGTCTCCCTCTTCTTCTTACCTCTCAATCTTTCTATCGTCCTTCCCCTTCCTTTCTATTCGTTCCTTTCTTCCTCTCCTATTTTTTCTACTTTCATTCCTCCCTCCCTCTCTTCTTTCTATCTCTCTCAGTATTTCTCTCACCCTCCCCCCTCTCTCTCTCCCTATTCCTTGCCACAACAAATGTAACCTGAGAGTTTTGCAATATTTTTAAGGGTTTACTAGAAAAGTTTAAATGATATTTCAAGCCCATCATCCACCATAGATCAGTCCAGCTCTAGAACTTTAGATGAAACAAATATGGAACACCTATATCCTATATCCAATTGTCCCTCAGTTCCGTCAAAATTGGGAAGTGATTGGAAGCTCATCTGGTGTTGTAATTAAATAAGGTAAATATACAAAATGTAAGATGATTGTAATAAGTAGTTTCAAGTAACAAACGTACTTAATACTCGTAATCCACTAATCTAGAATAGCATCTGAAGATGTTATGGCTTCCTTCCCTCTCCTCCTTATCTCTCGTCCTTCTTACCCTCCCCTTCTCTATTTCCATTCCGCCCTTTCTCTTCTCCTCACCTAGGTACCAGTATTTTAATCTCTTACTTAATATCTCATTTTTTTACTTTTCTTTTGATCCCCCTAAATCCCTAAAATCTTCCCAACGTGCTCTCCCTTCAGTGTTTGGTGTGATGGGAAGAAAGAGGAATCAAATATTCATACTGTCGTAAGAGAACCACACTTGCTTAGAATATTAGAATACAAAGGTCGCGGGTTTGATAGAAAAAAATAGCCTCCTTTAGAGATAAATAGTTTTTAAACATCGGAACAATGCAACAGTCAGCGGTCTTTTGGCAGAATTTCGGAAGATAGAATAGAACATACCTTGTTTATCCTGCCAGAAGGAGACTGAAAAGTCCCTTTACCCCAGCAGTCTAAACAAGGTCTTATTTATTTTCATAGGTAGGGTTTACAAATATGCAAATACGAGTATAAATTATAAACCTTGTTTATAAAAAAAAGATAGCACTATTTCGACAGCTTTTTTATGACAAAGGTGCAATAATGGGCAAGGAAGGTCCTGTGAGGTTCACAACTGATTTTTTTTTTTTTTTTACTACATAGGTACCTACTGGGCAACTATTAAATAAATAAACTGAACTAAAAAATGACCTGTAGGTTTATGACATGGATATGCCATTTATGTTCAGTTTTGAATGAAAACTGGTTTTTGTATGTTTAGTATATTTTTTTCAGAGTTGCCTATAGCCTATAGTTGAGACATTAGCGCCACCATTAGCTAGGTACGAACTAGGGGAGACTGTTCCACCATGGGTCATGGGGTACCATGGGTCTTTCAATTTTAAGTGCCTTCTGATATTCTGAGGTTGGTAGACCTGCTCATATTGACAAGATCTGTTAACAATGACATGTGTGTAACAAAAGTTCCTCATTTCATAACTCCTAATGAGATTCGAATATCCTCGAATTTTTCATGCAAATCATCCACCATATATATATATATATTATAGTAGACACGTCTACTAGTTCCACTATGTTTGTCTACAATCCACTATCTGTAGAAAGACCATCAATAGGTGTCCACTTATAGTCGACTATCAATCCACTTGTAGACCGACTATCTGTCCACTTGCAGACTATCTATCCACTTGTTGAACAAAGCTTCCGAACATTTAATTGAAGCTCTCGAGATGGACTTTTACTTTCGTGCTCCAACTCAACAACATGCATATATAAATTGCTGAGTGTTTTGTATCTGAGGCGGCTTCAGTGAAAGTTCTGCTGAGGACCAAATATAGAATTGACGTAGAGTGGACTGGATTGGATAATCAATTAATCATTTTACTATGAGGTGTATGAGTGTATGACTGATGACTTTATTCATGGATGATTTAGTAGTTAATCTCTGCTGGGTCATTGAATAAAAAGTTATTGGATTTTTTTTTCTTTTTTTTTGGGGGGATCTGGGGGTAGGGTGGACGAGAATTCCTGGATATTGGTCATCGCGTCGTAAGAATTTTACCAAGAACCCACCTTGAAAAAGCCACAACCCGTTATTTGGTTGGTAGATATTTATTCGAAATTTGGACTCCGTGAAAGTCCGCGAACCCAACAATATTTATTATTGGACAAAATTCAACGGATGTTCAAAATTGTTGGATGAAGAATGAGGATGAAGGAATCGCTAATTGATTGTTGCGGTTCTATCTTCCTCTGCCCAGAGAATGAGTGCACCCAGAGCCGGCGGTGTATTTAGGGGAGGCCTTCCCCATCAATCTGCGAATTTTCTTTTGCCCCGAAATGTAGTCTTCTTTTTCTCCTCGCCTTTTCCCGTGCTCACACGAGGTTGGCGTTTTTCGTCAGCCTCTCAATCAGCCCGAACTAGGGTGATCGCTTTTGGGCTGAGATTAGGTTTGGCTACAAAATTTCACCGAGTGGATGCCCTTCGCACTCACCCTTTGCTATTTCATTAGCAAGGGAAATTTCAGGCTGGATTTATACAAGGGGTCCATGTGGGTCCCTTTATCCTCCTCCTCCTCCTCCTCTTCCTCCTCCTTTTTCTTCTCCTCCTGGGTTTTTTTCCACGATTCAATATCTCTCTACCTCAAAAATATACCCACACACTCTCATGTGTGGAGGTTCAAAGTTGTATGAGGAGTTGGTGGAGATGTCATTTCCACCATATGGTTGTCTTGGCATCTCCACTATTCTATTGAATTCTTCAGAGAAGGTAATTCTTTAGAAATACACGTATGTCTCTGTAGTTATGACGTTTCTTACCTTCTATTATTTTTATTATGATTTCTTTTTTCTTGATCAATTTTACCATCACCTACTTGTCACCTACCTAAATTATGTTCTAATAGTGATATATATTTTTTAAAGGATAACATTTGCATAGATCATTCTAGACTTTGAGAATCTAACCTTAATCATTAAGGCACAACTGTGTTTCGACCCTTAGATTTAGACCTACATTTATTTTGTGCACAGTTTTCCGTATAGTGAGAACATAGATAATTATCTGAGACACTTCTATTATGTACCCTTAAACATAATAATTATCTAGACATATATTCTATATGTACCTTTAGATCAAACATATCGTTAATTAACATATATGTATTCCACCCTCAGTCGGTAATTAAAAACATAGGTAAACTGTAAAGTTCTCAGAAACATCTGATTGGCGCTCAGATCAGGTTACTTGACCGAAGTTGTTTGACACAAATATTATTTATATTAAATAGGTACAAATATTATTATAGGTACAAAATTGTAAATCTTGCAATTCATTAGGCAGACTTGTGATTTTGTCATAATTTAATGCAACCATGTCACAGAGCAGGAATTTGTGCTGTGGGGCTTTTGAAATGAGTAAATGAGTAATCAGGACATGGTGTAAATCGTATGAGGTCAGGGTCGTTCTAAGGGCGAGGCCCTTCGGCCACACTTGCCCCGGCACCGGGCTTTTCAATGGGGCCTAGAACAACCCCACCCCCCCACCCAAAAAAAAAACTAAGGGCGAGGCCCTTCGGCCACACTTGCCCCGGCACCGGGCTTTTCAATGGGGCCTAGAACAAACCCCCCCCCCCCCCCAAAAAAAAAAAGGAAAATAAAATTCCATTATAACTACATAGGTAGGTGTAGCTACTTAATCAAGCGAAAACTATAAAACTACCCCGTATTTGTTGTTGTTGCTGCAAACAAAGAATTGTTGCAAGAGGGCCCACTGTTGGATCTCCCCGCGGGGGCCCCGGTTGGAAACGACCCTGTATGTGAACTTTTCAACCAATATGAGCTATGTGTGATAGCGACTTATATGGCGAGTGATTGGCCCCATAGGCTGCAATCAAGTTTGCTCAAAGCACTCAAAAGACCATCAAGGATTGCCATGATGTCTTAACTCAATCATAGGGCAAATCCTTGTGTTGAGTGGTGGCATGAAACTTGTCTTAAATTGGTGTAGAAATTGCTGTGTTGAGTGATGACTCAACTGTTGACTGGTGCAATAACTAGCTGTGAAAACACGTCTAACACAACTACCTACTATTACCTGCCTCAACATTGTTGATACAAAAGAATCAATATTAAATATAGGTACCTTATTTATCTATATGTAGTGTGTACTATCGGCTAAAAGTAAAAAGTCCTTCTATGCCAGTACCTAATCTTATGGTGTTGCTGACGCTATTATAAAGCAAGATAGGTAATAATATTTTTATTATTACCTACTTGAAGATATTATGCTTATTTACACTGCTCGAATGAGACTAACAAGTGCCTTGGAAGCACGTACCTAGGTAGGTATTACTATTATTATGGTAAAATTCTCAACAGTAAATTGCATGCCGTGGTTTGGATTCGAACCCGCCCCCTCTACACTCTGTTTCTAGCCTTATTCAGCTGGGAGAATACACCTGCATGCATTCTGGTGTATTGTTCTTTTTCTTGCCTGTTTTCAAACTCCTTTTTTTTAAGAGCCCTCCAGTTTTTTCGGCAGTATTATTCTCTCTTCATATCTTACCCTCTCTCTCTCTATCTCTCTCTCTCTCTCTCTCTCTCTCTCTCTCTCTCTCTCTCTCTCTTTCTTTCTTTTTGTTGTGACGGTAAAAAAAAAAGATATTATATTCTGTAGATTGTACGAGTAGATACCTCGCTATACCTCCCCAGAGCTTTTTTACAGCCGGAATTTTAAAACGTTGAATATTATTTTTTATTCTTTTCATAATTAACAATGTCAGAAAATAAGCAAGATGTTTTGGCGGAGAAAGAGAATGAGGGTGGAAAGAGGGAGGGAGAGAAGGGGGAGGAGGAGGTATGGTGTGGGATTAAGAAGAGGAAGGAGGAAGAGAAAGGATGGAGGAGGGGGAAGTGCGGGAAGGGGAGAAAAGAGAAGGGATAGGAGGGATGGGAGAGGGAACAAATAGAGGAAGAAGGAGAGGAGAGAAGAGGGGATAAGGAGGAAAGAGGAGGAGAGGATGCGGTGGGGGGAAGAAAGAAAACGGGAACCTGATGAAGAAGAAGAAGAAGAAGGAAGAGGAGGGAGAATGAAATGTGAGAAACCAGAGACTGGAACAAAAAAGAGGAAGGGAGAGGGGAGAGAGGAAAAAAAGGAAAGAAAGAGGGAAATAAAGGGAGGAGGGACAGAGTAAAAGAAAAGGATGGAGAGAGGGGGAGAGAAAGAGATCTAAAATAGATATATGAAGAGAGAGAGAGAGAGAGAGAGAGAGAGAGAGAGAGAGAGAGAGAGAGGGGAGGAAGGAAGGAGAGAGGGGGAGAGAAAGAGATCTAAAATAGATATACGAAGAGAGAGAGAAGGGAGGAACAGAGAATGGGAAAAGAAGGGAAGAAGAGGGAGATATGAGGATAGAGGAGGGAGAAGGAAGATAAAATTATAATTTCTACGAGCAAAGTCAACCCAGCTAGTGTAGGTACAAGTTAAGAAAGAGAAAAGGTGAAGAAATTGAGAGAAGAAGTGGGAGAGAAGGAGAAAGACAAGGATAATAAATGGGAGTAAGGAGTAAATTTAGAGTAAAATTTTACTGCAGCAACAAACCAGAACTATCACAATTACACACTCGTAGGGACATAACCAATCTCTTTGATGTAGTGATAGTGCTTATTTATGCTGCTCGCATAGGACTGAAAAGTCCCTTTACTCCAGCAGCTACTACTATTATGTGGTCAAATCCTCAAATTATATTGAGGATAAAATTCCAAACCTCGACTGGGATTGAACCCACACCTTCCTGTACTGGGATTGAACCCACGCCCTCCTGTTTACCAGGCGAGCGCCTTGACCACTGCACCACCGAGGTAGATTATTAACGTGGTAGACTTTGGATCGGGAGGTTGATAGTTCGAGACCTTGTTCTTCCTGAATTCCATAATAATAGAAACCTTCCTCTTTTCTTCTGTTTCAGTGACACTTCATCTCAAGTATGAAGTTATGCCTACACCTAACTCTACTCAGCACACTATTGGCCACCTATGTGACCTTCCTGTTTACCAGGCGAGCGCCTTGACCACTGCACCACCGAGGTAGTTTATTAACGTGGTAGACTTTGGATCGGGAGGTTGATGGTTCGAGGCCTTGTTCTTCCTGAATTCCATAATAATAGAAACCTTCCTGTTTTCTTCTGTTTCAGTGACACTTCATCTCAAGTATGAAGTTATGCCTACACCTAACTCTACTCAGCACACTATTGGCCACCTATGTGGTCACTGGCCAAACTCAGGCCAACACATTTCTCCAGTACGATGAGGTAAGTTTCTATGTATTTCTATTTTTTTTATATACATATATACATATATATAAAACCAAGAGGAAATCCAAAAAATGCCTACAAGACAATTAGATAGAGATAAACAGGTACATATTGAGCTAGGTTTGTTTGAAGAGGGAACTGTAACTGCTGAGGTCTTATCAAGCAGACGCGCTACAATCCAAGCTAATAACTAGGCTGGCAAATGAGCTAGGTTTACAACCTATAATATTAGATAGATAACTACTTATGTACCTGGTTGATAAAACAATATTGTTGCTATCAATACCAATATTAGGTGTTTTATTTCTATGCCAAATATACGGACAACACAAATAGCTACAAGTTCAAGGTAGTGTGAAAATTAAACACAACAAAACAGCAGAAAGAGAACAAACAGATAGATACATCATAACATCCACATCACAACACTCTCTCCATTTTATGAAATTCACTACAAATTTGGCAGTTATGCAGTGATGTTAAACCTCTATAAAATGTGTACGAAACACACACATATCTACATAAAACACGGTGTATTTATGTCCAATACCAGAATAATTCCTACTCAGAATTCAGACTACTAATTTCTGGTTTGTCTCGGAAAGTTACATAACACGTGGGGGAAGACTTGTAAAGTTCAGCTCGGTGATATTTTACAATTTACAAATAATAAAAAACTACTTCAAAAATAGCTACTTTGCACTCAAGGACTTTCGGAGAAACTTTACGTACCGTCATCTGAGGTGACTTTGCACCTGCCCGGGTGACTTTGCACCAACTCAGTAAAATGTTTTGAATGCTGACTGAATGCTTCTGGAGGAAGTAAAAAAATATTTAAAAATATGATAAAA
>NW_007378007.1:157820-159840 GCF_000475195.1 Diaphorina citri | reverse complement strand
CTGAGTACCGGGGGGGATGATCCAAATTGTCGGAGTCCGCCCCACAGTAAAGGAGCAGAAGTGAAGCAAGAGGCCCGCCCTATATACTGCCCTGCTGATGGTCCTAAATATTTGTTAGATCGTCAAAAGGACATCGACTTTGCAAATACCTAAATTAACTAGGTTAGTGATATTTTTGGCAGGTAAAAGTGAGGAAGCAAGGAAAACAAGTACGTACTTAGTCTAAGCACTTGTTTATTGGTACTTAGACCTAGGTATTAGGAACTGAATGGTTCTCATACCTTGTAGAGTGTAGAGCATTATTTTAAGGACTCAGTTACCCAGAGAAGTATGCTGTGTCGTTTTGGCAACCCAAACTTTGAGCAGTCCATCAATAAATTTTATTGATTCTTTCTTTCTGCTCTGAAATTCCGCACTGTCAATATTCCCGTCAGTGTCAATAGATATTGTAAAAATATCCTTCGGTTTCTCTTGTTTTTCTGTACATAATTGTACATTAGGTACGAGTCTAGGAGTACATTCAAAGACTCTTTGCATTGTAGCCTGTAGTTATGTACCAAGTATAATATATGTAGGTACAACTTGATTCAAGTCAAATTATATGGTTCCTAAGTAGGCATTAGGCATTATTTAGGTATACCTACTTGCGTTCATTAACTTGTGTAACAAGAACTACCTATCTATGTACGTACTCGTACAATCTACAATAGATAACTAGGTATACTATAATAATTCGAACTGTCAAATCATCAACTACTCGTACAACCAGACACCGACTCACGCCTCTGCCTAAAAGTTGGCTAGACTCCATACGGACTAAAGAAGTACATAGAAACCGCTCCAAGAAATCGGTAGACAACGTCTACTACTTCTAGACGTTTTGAACCAAAAGTGTCCAAAAAGCCAGTGATCTTTAACCAGATGGAATAAATAGGTATGCCAAGACTAGTGCCTCCAAGAAACCAACTAGACCAGTCAATTTCGCACCCATCAGTTGAAAACCAGTTCTAATAAATCTCAAGATAGGTAGTGACGATGTAGTAAGAGTAATAGCACAGACAGGTACACTTCATGTTAAAGCTACCTATCAGATAATTATCATATACAAGCAGATATACATAAGCAATGATCTAATAACATCTAGCTTACAATTTGACCAATATTACTAACACTAGCAGTGATTCTCACATAACATTCTCACAGGTTAGGTTCAGGTCGTTCGATAAAAGTATCTAGGGTGCCTGGTTGTACCTTGGCCCCCAAAATCACTTTTTGATTTTTTTAATTTTTTCTATTAATGTTATTGGCATAATTTTAATTCATTTTTTGCAGCTATGTATATCGAAGAAGTTTAAATTACCTACTTGAAATATTTATTGGACTTTTGATGGTCAGTTTCGACAGTTTCTGAGTTTATAACCTTATTGGTAGGATGGTAGGCATGGAAATATTAAGAAGAGTGAGTTAATAGCTTTCCATAGTGTTTTAGGAGTGGACATTATTTAGAGATTATTTTATATTCATTGCAAAATATTTTACAGCTTTTTATCAAGATTTTTTTTTCTTCTTTATTTAAGTTAAACATCTAACTTGTTCAATCAGCATTACTCCCAATGTATATTTTTTTACCATTTTAATATGACTAGTTTTACAGTCATAAACGAAATGCAGAAATATGACGTATGTATTAAACAGGTCATTTTATCTTTTATAGCTTTTGGATATTTGTTGTGAGCAGAATGCTAATTTACTTTGTGCAAATTTGCTACGCCTCAATCATTTCTTAATCAAGATTTCAAGTCCCTGGAGGTATTGTTTTTATATCAAACTTCAGACAAGTTAGACATTAAGACATATTTTGCTAAAATGTTTTATAATTAAATATTCAAATGTTGCGAACAATTTTTGTTCATAGCATTTAAAATTTGAGCAATTTCATTACTCTCATTTTTCAAAGTAGAGCAAAGTCCATTGAACAATGGTACTTTGTTTGAAAAAAAAAAAAAAAAAAAAAAGAACA